>NC_056726.1:434682546-434791577 GCF_019279795.1 Protopterus annectens
TTTTTTTTTTTCCCCCAAACCAAAAGTGGGATTTTCTTTAATAGAAAATTTGTGAGAGTCTGGTACCCGTCAGGCTTTCTAGTGGTAAAGTATCAGGGGTAAGACTGGATTCCATGAAGACATCATCTACAATATCCAGGACAGGGGGTATAGCTAGAGGCCTATGCTGAGGCAAGTCTAAAAATTCCCCCAAGCCTCTTTCTGGACTGTGGGTAGTCCTGGCTTTCCCAGCGGAAATGCTCTCTTCGGGTATGCAAGGTTTCACAGAAAGAAAAGTTCTCTAGAGAGGGAGGCAAAGGGAATGGAATCCTCTGCATCTGAATCCTCATAGGTAGATAAGGGTATGTTCTGGTAATCACAGGGGTCAGAGTCATCGGACTCATGGTCTGTAGAATCAGATTGAAAATCAATTCTTTGTCTTTTAGAGGGGGAAGGCTGGCTTCTCCTAATTAAAGTAATAAGGTCTTCAGCCATTCTAAGCATTTGTTTCTGTGGCATGGGAGCTTGAGAATGTGCTCTTGTCGTTGGTTTCCAAGGCGTAGTGCGAACTCTGGGCCTGAGAAATTCTGTAGTTTTAGTCATTAACGAAGACGTCGGTTTAAAGCAAACATTGGAAAGTCTGAATACACCCTCAGAAGCCAGTGCCTGCACAGCAGCTCCGGACCCATCCAAGGTAAAGACATCCGCAGGTTCTATAGTCGAAGAAGCATCTCGCAGCATACCAGACTCCGAATGGGTCTCAGTAGAGGCCTGCGAATCTGTAGAAGCGAGTAACAGGGACTGCAAAAGTGCCTCACTGAGGACCGGCAAACTGGCAACTAGCTTAACGGTAGCATCGCCAGCAGTTTTGGACATATGCGGTCTGTGTCTGTCTTTATCTTTGCGTTTTTTCGGAAGATCGGTAATCAGATGGCTTATCAAAGCCATTTCGAAATATGGAGAATGAGAGCGAAATAATTTAGAGACAAAACCAGCCCGACTATGAATAGTTCGGGTGTTGAACAAAGCACAAAACCGACAGAGAGACATTGTGGTCTGGGCCTAAACAGGTGATGCAGTAAGAATGAAAATCTCTGTGAGGTACTTGCTTTCCACAGGTAAGACAATTGTTAACTTTCTCTGACATTGGTTAGAGCAAGAAAAAAGGATCCCAATGAGGTACTTAGCTTTAGAAGACTTCAGGTTTGAAACTCAAAAAATGAAATTTTCAGGTTGCGACCAACTGGCACTTGCGAACTGCTTCTGCTTCGGACTCCCGCACGGCAAGAAAAGCTGATGTAATGGCATCGGCTGCATGTTTTATACCCCTGACAACCTGACGTCATGGAAACGGTGACAGCATCCGATGCAGAAATACCAAGACTCTGGTATTCGGGCCGACTGAGGACTACCTGCAGGCAGATAACCCAAGTGTGATGACTGCAACAGTGAAACACGAAGAACATCATCTGCCTTGGTTAAGTAAAGTCCATCCTGTGAAAAATCTTCTAATTGCCCTCAGCCATTTTCAAAAGAAGGGAAAACTTGCTTGCAACAAGAAGTAGCTACTAGAATCATCTTTGGAGAGTCTTTCTGAATGCTTTATAAGAACTATGGTGAACATATGAAATGGCAGAAAGGCATACAGGACCATTCCTGTTAATAGGAAAGAAAAGGTTATCTGTCTCCCAGGCTTTTGTCCAGAAGTCCTGGAGCAGGATTTCTCTGTCTGTTGTAAATGGAGGCAAGCAATTCTACTTGAGGAGTTTTCCACAACTGGGTCAATTCCTCGAAGACCCCCCCCACCCAAAGTGTGTGCAGCTTTGCGGGGGGGGGTTGTTCCAAATGTTTGCCACTAAATTCTGCTCTGATGGAATGTAACTAGACTATAGAGATAGACTGTACTGAGTTGCTAGTTCGCAGGCTACCATAGCTAGACTGCAAAGGGGTAACCTGGTTCTTCCTTGTTTGTTTATGGACCACAGCCCTATGGTGTTGTCTGTAATTAATAGCAGAGGACCCAGAATCCAAAGATGGACAGAGACGGTCTTGCATCAGACCGGTAGTAGAATATAACAATAGGAATAGAGAAAAAAGAAGGAGCAATGGAAAAATGAGTGCAAATGTCTGCATTAGCAACTCTCATGACAAAACCCAAAAATACAGACATGAATATAAAAATGGTTGTCAGCACAAGTTACAAAGCACTTAATGATAATTAATTAGGGCTTGCAGATAAAAATGGAATGGGGGAGAATAATGGACCTAAGAATAAACACAGAACACTGGGCAGATACAGGTGAGGCTCTTAGCTATGCAACAATATCAAGGTTCTTGAAGATATCTGGATGGAAGTGCTTGTACAGTTACACACTGTCTAGACTCAATTATGTGTTTTCCAATTCCCTTAGCAGTTATTTGGAGATGTGAGGCAGAAGACAATAATTGGGAGCACATTCTTTGGGGTTGTTCAAACTTAGCAAACTTTAAGGAAAGGGTCCAAAATAATGTTAATGACCTGGGAGGAATACACATTATTGTATCTAGAGAATTATTCCTGCTTTCAAGGAATGATGGGTTGAGGATATCCAAGAACAGAAAATTGTTAATTTGTCTGCTTTTATTAATAGCCAAGAGATGTATTCATGGAACTCAAAAGATGAACCTGTCCTCATGGAGGTATTAAATACAATGATGGAAAATAGACAGGGAGAACTTAGGTTAGTGAAAAGGGGCAACAGTAAACATAGTAATTAAATGGAATTTGTAGGCATACATCTCAACTGTCCGGATTTTTGCAGAATGTCCAGATTTTTACCTCATACTTTTGGTGATTTTCTCATAAAATCTATGGGTTTCTGGCAAATAACTGAGGAATGAAGTCACTAAATGACATACATTTGGGTTTCACATTCCATATCCTTCAGAAAATGGATTTTAAATTATGTTATTTTAACATCTTTCTAAGTTTAAATAAAAACCAAGAAAAACGCCAAACCACAAAATAAACGCTCGATCAGAAATAAAATAATAAATAAAGCACATCCACGAAAACTGACAGAGCTAACACAGCAGCAGTCACTGAAATAGCTATAAAAACGTTTAATAAAAGAGGTAAGCGCTTTCACATAAAAATGCTTCTTCAGATCTATAAAACAACAACATAACAAGTGTAATATATACAAACTGAAAAATTCAAACCATCCAATAAAAGAGCCTAACCAATTAAGCATCAAATTCTTCTTAAAAACATACAACCAGAACAAAAACAAGGAACCAAAAAAGCTTCCATTGAACATACATCAATAAAAAACTACAATCCTATGATAAGGCTACTTCGGCAATCTGTGTTTATTTAAGTACGGCTTGATGGACACTCGTTCATTCAACCCAGCACCTCTGTGTGCTCTTAGAATAATTATCCAATTATTCTCACTGAATTCTGTAGTATTACGTATATTACCCAACCTGATACTAGGGTGAATGACATCGATCACCCTAAATGTGAAATGATGTGAATCACCTCTTTCATTAACATGTTTCGAAAGGGCGTTGTGATCAATGCCCTAATACTATAGATGTGTTCTCTCATTCTTTCACGTAGGGAACGGTTGGTCTTCCACACGTAGAAAGATTGACATACCGAACAGCAGGCAAGATATACCACATTAGTGGATTGACAATTGGCATTCACCTTGAAAACAAAATCTTTTTTAAGGTCAGGATGAAAAAAAGATTCAGAAGTGATAATGTACATACAAAAGTTACATTTCCCACAAGGTAGGGTGACACCTATGCTGAGTGTACTATGGTCCAACTTCTGATTACCACATAACATTCTTTTTATATTGAATCTATTTCTAAAAATAAAAGTAGGGTTAGGACCAACAATGTTCCCTAATTCTTGGTCCACTTGCAAAATGGGCCAATGTTGATGAAATATATCACAAACTGCTTTCTGATCTCTAGTAAAGAACAATGGAACCTTCACCACATCAAAGGGGTTAACGACACTAGATGCACATGTCAACTCAGAGATTCTGGGTCCAAAGTAGGGAGCTGTTTTCCCTTGTCTAAGATTTTCTAAATCTGACCACATATCAAGAATTTCCTTCGAGCCATAACCTCGAGATACCAACCTTTGTTCTAACTGCTGGATTTCAAATAGAAACCCCTCAACGGATGGATTAAGTCTCGAAGCTCTGATACCTTGGCCACGTATTAAATTACGAAACACATAGTTAGGGTGCATACTAGATCTACTAAGTAGAGTATTCCTGAAACAAGTTTTGCGATGAACTCCAGTATTAATAATAGCACCTGGGAGTTTCTCAATAAATAATTCCAGAAACTCAATCCTATCATGTGAAGAAGTCATGGTAAACTTTAAGCACTCACATAATCCATTGACTTCTTCAGAAAAGAGTGCAAGGTCGAGCCACGCCAAAGGAGAAAGACGTCATCGACAAAACGTCGATAAAAAGCTACGTTATTTATAAATGTTTCCATTTTAAAAAGAGAAACATGTTCCCAATGGGCTAGAAACATATTGGCGTAGCTATTGGCACAAGGTGTGCCCATAGCTACGCCATGTTTCTGTGAAAATATTTCATCCCCAAATACAAATACATTGTTCTCAAGCACTATTTCTAAGAGAAAACATAACAGTTCAATCCTAGTACTGTCATAGGAACTGTGTAAACTCAAGTACTCTTGAATATAACTCGCTCCCAATTCACTGGGTATCATAGTGAATAGAGACTGTATATCCAAAGTTACAAAAATTACAGTCTCCAACTCCACATTACCCTTAAGACATTCATATAAGTCTAGGAGAAACTGTTTTGAATCTTGAAGGACCACTTTATTCATAGTGATCACTGGTCTCAAATGTTTCTCAATGAAAATTGATAGGGATTCAGTTATCCACCCACCCCCAGCAACAATTGGACGCATTGGTGGATTCCTCATTCTTGTGGACTTTGGGCAACACTTGTATAACAGGTATCAAAGGATCAGACACCATAAAGAATTTAAATGTATCTTCAGATATCAGACCTAAATTGAAGATCTCTATGATCGACTTCGAGACCATATGAATGATCTTACGCACCTCTATAAGATCTATCTTATGATAGAAAGAACTATCATTAAGCATTTCAGTCATAAAGGTAATATACTGTTGATCATCCATCACAACGATAGAACCTCCCTTGTCTGCGGGTCTAATACGAATATCTACATTTGCTCTAAGGGAATTCAAAGCCCATCTTTCACCAACACTAAGATTAAGATCTAAAAGAACCAGAGTGTTCATTAAAATAATTATAAATACTATCTTCAGTGAGTTTAGAATAGGCCTCCACAAGGGGATGATTTAATGGAATAAAAGAACTTGGCTGCCTACATTCAGGGACATGAAGCCCAACTTCATCACTTTGTCCAGTAGAGTAAATGTTACCATAATAATAACGTAACATTACATTTCTACAAAAGACCTTAAGGTCTAACACTGTGTCAGTCAATTTACTGTTATCAGAGAGGATAAAGGTTAAACCTTTGCATAAAAGATTATGTTCATCATCACTCAAACAATGAGATGAGATGTTAATAATCAAAGATTGGGTACCTTCCCCCATATTTTCTTCAAAGACTGAGTCTACGACGTTTCTCCCGAGAATTTTCCCTTCTGGCGGCCCCGACTCATGGACCTGCTCCGTCTCCCAAACTGTTCGACTCGAACAGGTAACGGAAAAGGGTGATCACCCAGAGAAACCTCAACACGGGGTAAATTGTCTGACTGATTAAAAATATTAACTTTGTCTTTCTGCCTTACTACTCTATCCAAATTTAGCTTCTTATTATTATTAACACCTTCAGATTCAAAGGTTGCCCTGGTGTCTCAGAGACAACAACAGGTTGTCTACTAACTAAAGGTGCAGTATTTATATCATTCACAGCAACAGATGCCACAACAGTAGAAACAAAATTAGAGGAAGCACAATTAGAGGAAACACAAGTTTTAGATACATCAACATCATTAATAGGTGTAATGCTGTCATCAGAAACTAAAACAGAACCATTCCGGGTTCCATTAGTTAACATAGTAGATTCAATAGTCACATTCCGAGACAGTAGAGCAGAAACAGTTCCCTTGGCAGTCTCAACAGGTTTGTGACTCACATTCAAAGCACTCTGTTCAGTCCGTGACCAAACAAACACTTGTCCAAGTCTAAAATCATTAGAGTCCCTTATAATCTTGCTCCGCTTCTGTTGCACAAGTTTGCGTTCAAAAGCAGCAACGCCATCCAACACACTTTCTATCATGGGGTTCAAAATGTCATTGGAGTAATTATTAAATAACAACTCCTGTTTAGCGACCAAATCGCTTCTCAGTTTATCTTCAACAGGAGTAAAAAATTCGTTCAGCAAACACATATATTTAGCGCTTATCTCTAAATTCAGCTGCTGCCATCTCGGCAGAAGTTCAGGGAAATGGGCACCCTGAGTAGGCATATTTAGAACACGGAGACCACGAGGAACGATTCCCTTCTCAAGACAATATTCGAAATGTTGTCTCTGTAATTGAAGCCATTTTAGCTTCAAAAAGTCATGTTCAACGGTCTCCAAATGCCATTGTATCTCCTCATGTATTCGAGCCATGATGATGTCATCATTACTGGCAGCTCCACTAATCTCTGTAGTTAAAAGCAGACTGCAATCCTTCTCAAGATATCTGCAGTAGCGTTGCTAAAGTTTATTGCACAATCTGCCACTACTGGCCGGATTGTAATCCAACTCAATGGTCTCATTCACAGTTTCTGCCATGTTAATGTGGAAACAGGCGTAAATAAAGTAAAAATAAAAACCAAGAAAAACGCCAAACCACAACATAAATGCTCTATCAGAAATAAAATAAATAAAGCACATCCACGAAAACTGACAGAGCGAAAACAGCAGCAGTCACTGAAATAGCTATAAAAATGTTTAATAAAAGAGTAAGCACTTTCGCATAAAAATGCTTCTTCAGACCTAAAAAACAACAACATAACAAGTGTAATATATACAAACTGAAGAATTCAAACCATCCAATAAAACAGCCTAACCAATTAAGCATCAAATTCTGCTTATAAACATACAACCAGAACAAAAACAAGGAACCAAAAAAGCTTCCATTGAACATACATCAATAAAAAACTACAATCCTATGATAAGGCTACTTCGGCAATCTGTGTTTAGTTTGTATATATTACACTTGTTATGTTGTTGTTTTATAGGTCTGAAGAAGCATTTTTATGTGAAAGCGCTTACCTCTTTTATTAAACGTTTTTATAGCTATTTCAGTGACTGCTACTGTGTTCGCTCTGTCAGTTTTCGTGGATGTGCTTTATTATTTTATTTCTGATCGAGCGTTTATATTGTGGTTTGGCGTTTTTCTTGGTTTTTATTTTTACTTTATTTACGGCTGTTTCCACATTAACATGGCAGAAACTGTGAATGAGACCATTGAGTTGGATTACAATCCGGCCAGTAGTGGCAGATTGTGCAATAAACTTTCGCAACGCTACTGCAGATATCTTGAGAAGGATCGCAGTCTGCTTTTGACTACAGAGATTAGAGGACCTGCCAGTAATGACGACATCACCATGGCCCGAATACGTGAGGAGATACAACAGCATTTGGAGACCGTTGAACATGACTTTTTGAAGCTAAATAGGCTTCAATTACAGAGACAACATTTTGAATATTGTCTTGAGATTGGAATTGTTCCTCATGGTCTCAGTGTTCTAAATATGCCTACTCAGGGTGCCCATTTCCCTGAACTTCTGTCGAGATGGCAGCAGCTGAATTTAGAGGTAAGTGCTAAATATATGCGTTTGCTGAACAAATTTTTTACTCCTGTTGAAGATAAACTGAGAAGCGATTTGGTCGCTTAACAGGAGTTGTTATTTAATAATTACTCAAATGACATTTTGAACCCCATGATAGAAAGTGTGTTGGATGGCGTTGCTGTTTTTGAATGCAAACTTGTGCAACAGAAGCGGAGCAAGATTATAAGGGACTCTAAATGATTTTAGACTTGAACAAGTGTTTGTTTGGTCACGGACTGAACAGAGTGCTTTGAATGTGAGTCACAAACCTGTTGAGACTGCCAAGGGAACTGTTTCTGCTCTACCTTCTCAGAATGTGACTATTGAATCTACTATGTTAACTAATGGAACCCGGAATGGTTCCGTTTTAGTTTCTGATGACAGCATTACACCTACTAATGATGTTGATGTATCTAAAACTTGTGTTTCCTCCAATTGTGCTTCCTCTAATTTTGTTTCTACTGTTGTGGCATCTGTTGCTGTGAATGATATAAATACCACACCTTTAGTTAGTAGACAACATGTTGTTGTCTCTGAGACACCAGGACAACCTTTGAATCTGAAGGTGTTAATAATAATAAGAAGCTAAATTTGGATAGAGTAGTAAGGCAGAAAGACAAAGTTAATATTTTTAATCAGTCAATTTACCCAGTGTTGAGGTTTCTCTGGGTGATCTCCCTTTTCCGTTACCTGTTCATAGGTTCATAGTTCATAGTTTAGTACTAAGCTAACTGCCCTTGTGAGACATTTTAAGCTTAGCCAATTATCCCTTGTGAGACTCAAACCCTGCACTTTGTGTTTGCAAGGCAAGCACCTTAGCCTTTAAGCCACCCACCCAACCCTTTAGAAATATATTTCCAGGGGCATAGGCTGCACACAACCACTGCAACATACACATCCCTCACTATACATACACAGGTATTACATACACCTCTCACTATGCTGTTCACCCTGTTCGAGTTGAACAGTTTGGGAGACAGAGCAGGTCCATGAGTTGGGGCTGCCAGAAGAGAAAATTCTCGGGAGAAACGTCGTAGACTCAGTCTTTGAAGAAAATATGGGGGAAGGTACCCAATCTTTGATTATTAACATCTCATCTCATTGTTTGAGTGATGATGAACATGATCTTTTATGCAAAGGTTTAGCCTTTATCCCCTCTGATAACAGTAAATTGACTGACACAGTGTTGACAGCAAAGATCTGTAGAAATGTAATGTTACGTTATTATTATGGTAACATTTGCTCTACTGGACAAAGTGATGAAGTTGGGCTTCATGTCCCTGAATGTAGGCAGCTAAGTTTTTATTCCATTAAATCATCCCCTTGTGGAGGCCTATTCTAAACTCACTGAAGATAGTATTTATAATTATTTTAATGAACACTCTGGTTCTTTTAGACCTGGTAAGAAATTTAATCTTAGTGTCGGTGAAAGACGGGCTTTGAATTCCCTTAGAGCAAATGTAGATATTCGTATTAGACCCGCAGTCAAGGGAGGTTCTATCGTTGTGATGGATGATCAACAGTATATTACCTTTATGACTGATATGCTTAATGATAGTTCTTTCGATCATAAGATAGATTTTATAGAGGTGCGTAAGATCATTCATATGGTCTCGAAGTTGATCACAGAGGTCTTCAATTTAGGTCTGATATCTGAAGATACATTTAAATTCTTTATGGTGTCTGATCCTTTGATACCTGTTATACAAGGGTTTCCCAAAGTCCACAAGAATATGAGGAATCCACCGATGCGTCCAATTGTTGCTGGGGGTGGTTGGATAACTGAATCCCTATCAATTTTCATTGAGAAACATTTGAGACCAGTGATCACTATGAATAAAGTGGTCCTTCAAGATTCGAAACTGTTTCTCCTAGACTTATATGAATGTCTTAAGGGTAATGTGGAGTTGGAGACTGTAATTTTTGTAACTTTGGATATACAGTCTCTATTCACTATGATACCCAATGAATTGGGAGTGAGTTATATTCAAGAGTACTTGAGTTTACACAGTTCCTATGACAGTACTAGGATTGAACTGTTATGTTTTCTCTTAGAAATAGTGCTTGAGAACAATGTATTTGTATTTGGGGATGAATTTTTTTCACATAAACATGGCATAGCTATGGGCACACCTTGTGCCAATAGCTATGCCAATATGTTTCTAGCCCATTGGGAACATGTTTCTCTTTTTAAAATGGAAACATTTATAAATAACGTAGCTTTTTATCGACGTTTTGTCGATGACGTCTTTCTCCTTTGGCGTGGCTCTTTTTGTGACCTTGAGCTCTTTTCTGAAGAAGTCAATGGATTATGTGAGTGCTTAAAGTTTACCATGACTTCTTCACATGATAGGATTGAGTTTCTGGAATTATTTATTGAGAAACTCCCAGGTGCTATTATTAATACTGGAGTTCATCGCAAAACTTGTTTCAGGAATACTCTACTTAGTAGATCTAGTATGCACCCTAACTATGTGTTTCGTAATTTAATACGTGGCCAAGGTATCAGAGCTTCGAGACTTAATCCATCCGTTGAGGGGTTTCAATTTGAAATCCAGCAGTTAGAACAAAGGTTGGTATCTCGAGGTTATGGCTCGAAGGAAATTCTTGATATGTGGTCAGATTTAGAAGATCTTAGACAAGGGAAAGCAGCTCCCTACTTTGGACCCAGAATCTCTGAGTTGACATGTGCATCTAGTGTCGTTAACCCCTTTGATGTGGTGAAGGTTCCATTGTTCTTTACTAGAGATCAGAAAGCAGTTTGTGATATATTTCATCAACATTGGCCCATTTTGCAAGTGGACCAAGAATTAGGGAACATTGTTGGTCCTAACCCTACTTTTATTTTTAGAAATAGATTCAATATAAAAAGAATGTTATGTGGTAATCAGAAGTTGGACCATAGTACACTCAGCATAGGTGTCACCCTACCTTGTGGGAAATGTAACTTTTGTATGTACATTAACACTTCTGAATCTTTTTTTCATCCTGACCTTAAAAAAGATTTTGTTTTCAAGGTGAATGCCAATTGTCAATCCACTAATGTGGTATATCTTGCCTGCTGTTCGGTATGTCAATCTTTCTACGTGGGGAAGACCAACCGTTCCCTACGTGAAAGAATGAGAGAACACATCTATAGTATTAGAAAGGGCATTGATCACAAAGCCCTTTCGAAACATGTTAGTGAAAGAGGTGATTCACACCATTTCACATTTAGGGTGATCGATGTTATTCACCCTAGTATCAGGTTGGGTAATATACGTAATACTACAGAATTCAGGGAGAATAATTGGATAATTATTCTAAGAGCACACAGAGGTGCTGGGTTGAATGAACGAGTGTCCATCAAGCCATACTTAAATAAACACAGATTGCCGAAGTAGCCTTATCATAGGATTGTAGTTTTTTATTGATGTATGTTCAATGAAAGCTTTTTTGGTTCCTTGTTTTTGTTCTGGTTGTATGTTTTTAAGAAGAATTTGATGCTTAATTGGTTAGGCTGTTTTATTGAATGGTTTGAATTCTTCAGTTTGTATATATTACACTTGTTATGCTGTTGTTTTATAGGTCTGAAGAAGCATTTTTATGTGAAAGCGCTTACCTCTTTTATTAAATGTTTTTATAGCTATTTCAGTGACTGCTGCTGTGTTCGCTCTGTCAGTTTTCGTGGACGTGCTTTATCTTTCTAAGTTTGTAAAAATCAACATTTAAAATCTACATCTTATTTTTGTGGCCTTTGTTACCCACTATTTTTGGCTTTGCCCAAATTTCTTGCACTAAGAAAGATGTTTGTAGGATCTGTGTGTGCAGACAAAGTAAAGCAAATTAAGGGGGTAATGTTAAAATTCTTGCTATTGATAACTTCTAGAAATATCTTGCTAAACAGCTGTTTAAGAAAAGAGATGGCATATGTCTTATAAATGTAGCATTTAAACAATCACTGGTATGGAGCAGTTCCTCTTCATAAGGTTCATCAGGGTCTTTTTAAGTCTAATCATGCATCCCAAATCTTTGACAAGTTCTGATACCCTTGATAATGTAAGCAGGGGCTTGGGAGGTGAAAATTTATAAGCAGGGGCCTGGGAGATGAACCATTTACAGACTGCCTGTGTCCATTAGAGATACAGGTGCCAAACTAGGGATGAATTACCTGTTCTACATCCAAATGTCCAAGTCACACGAATATGGTTAGGGAGGAACTGTGCTTCACATGGAAGGGGTGCCTGTTTCAGGGGAAAAGTCTCTGAGATGCATACCTGTCTCTTCAGCAGGTGCTGTTTATATCACATGCGAGGTTTAATTCTTTAGAATGGGTAATTCTGATGCTGTTTGTTTTACAAACATGCAGAAGGCCCAACAGAGTGGGGTACGACAATGCCTTGTATGTCAGGCATACATCTCCCCTCAAGTCTGTAGGAGACCGAATACAGGGATAGGGCCTTAAGGCAGTCTACACAGGACATGTTACTTATGCCTGGTATTCTTTTAGTGAGGAACCTCTGTGGATGTTCCAATTGCTGGATATCCCTGGTTAGGTACATACCATATGGGGCACTGTACTCAACGATAGCTTTGATGAATGGTAAATACAGTGGAACAATGACTTGTTTGGACCTAGATGCCACGCCTTTGTTTATAAACTGTACAACACAGAATGATTTCCTCACTACTGTAGACAAGTGATGGTCAAAGGCGAGATTATTTTGTGTGTCCGCAAGTCCCTAACTATTGGGTCAACCCTGAGGAATGTGCTGCCAATATGACAGTTACCAGGGGTGGATGACTCCCCAAAGGATACTATTATGCATTTCTTAGCATTTGGTTTTAGTCCATGGCTCTGGCACCAGTTATTTGTCTGTGTCAGCCCTTCCTGGAGAACATTTGTCTCAGTGGGTGATTCAATGACAGCTCCTAATTTGCAGTCATCTGCAAATTTAGTCAGCCAGAGAACAATCACATTGGTCTTGACTTCAGAGAAGCAAATGCCAAAGAGGAATCAGTGAGACTCCTAGATGTAGGTTTCATTGCGGTGCTGCCTGTGCCATTTGTTTGCGAGGTTGCTAAAGGCACTAGCTTTTTGAGCTACAAATTGGAGGCTTCAGTGGTTTAAGTAAGTTCCCTTAAACAGTTTATTTAGCTCTGTGTGCTTAGTTTGAGCATTGTGTGATTTGTTTACTGCAGCGATATCTGATACTGCCAACCATCTTATCTGTACTGAGTTTGTGTGTGAGCTTTGTCTCCATTACCATTATACAACTGTATCTCTCATGTGTCACTATGTTTTAGTAGTAGGAGGCCATCAGTAAACATAATACAATTGCTACATTGTTTCAGGAAGCTCATTAAACCACTCTGGCTACACAGTTAAAAAATACAAATCCACAGTCCCAATTTCTTATTAATGTGGGTTGAAGAGGACAGTAGCGCAGAGAGTTTAGGATTTGATTAACTGCAGTGTTTCTGTCTAAAACAATCAAATGGGTGACACCAGATTCCAAACAGGCACTGCTATATGGTATGCATCCTGTTGAAAAGTCCTCATCTTTTGACTATCACATCTCAGTAGTAGCTCAGAACATTCTTCACAATGGATCATCAAAATTCGAAGGAATCTCGTGTAGACCCAAAGAAGTCTTCGCTCTCTACTAATCTCTCATCAGACCCACTACTGAATATAATGCCCTTTTTGTCATGTATTTGTCTAAACAGATTGCTTTACCCAAGGGACCTTAGATATTCCTAAAAAAAAGGTCAACCGCCTCAAGCCCATTAATTACCTGGGCAGACTGGCAAGCCCTCTCTCTGTAGTATGTTTCTTATACACTCCTCTGTGGTGCTCCGTGTCTAGCCTTTCAAGCCATGACAGATCTGATTCTCAATGAACTCGTACTACTTTATAGAACAATTGGTTCTCAAACACGCAGTTAAAGGACCAAACCCTCCATTAACCAATAAAGACACATGGACATGAGGGATTCATATTCCAGTGTTTCTCAACTCTGGAACAAACTTCACCTGAACGTCAAGCAAAGCAGTACTCCCACTTTCAAGATAAGCCTAGATAAGTGGATGGGGTGCTTCAAATTCTTCCCCAAGTCAATCTTGTGTTGCCCTCCTTGAGGTTGGAGGGAACTTCTGAACATGGTTTATTGGCTAGGCTTGTAATGCTCTACAGAATAATTGCCTAGTATTTAGAAACAAATCTAGTGCACCTAAAACTCTGTTAGTCTTGGTGGAGGCTCCCGACATTCTTGGTTTGCATGGGCCTCCAAAACTTTAAATATGAGAAAAATATATAATAATCACAATATTTTTTGCATTCTACCTTGAGATGGTAACACTGCTGTGAATCAATAGTATGTCAGGATCACAAGAAATATTACCTTGCTAAAGCTGACCAAATTACTATTCCACAACATGACAAGTAACGATAATCTTTCTGCAAAATTATCATTTGATCCGAAGCTGGACATTTTGATTTCACAATTCACAAGGTCACAAAAAGAATGCATTTTACTATATGAATCCCAGTTAGTATGTTAAGTTACACAGTGCTCTAAACATTTGGTATTTTTCACAACCATACTGTTACAGCTCTTTAATATTTAAGATTACTTTTTTTAGCTTGCTGAAAACATTTTTTTATTGTTCAAGTCTTAAAGAAGGACTTGAAAACATCTCTTCACTAGGATGTGTATTCTACATCCTGTTCTTTCATGAAGCAGGTCTTTGCATGCATTATAACACATTTACCTGCATGCATTATTTTTTATGAAGAACTTAAACTAAAATTATTTCAGTGTTTTCATACAGTTCTATACCTGTGGCCAGACTATACCTCTCAACTGTCTAGACTTTTGCTTCATATTTTTATCTGCTCCTCATAAAATTAGAAGTTATGTACCTACCATAACGTTCCATGATAGTTGTCTTCTCTCGCCTTCTTTCTTGCTGGATGGGTTCGGAGCCGATCCTCGGCTCCGACTTACTGCTAAGCTCGAGAGCTAATTTTACCAGCTCGAGGCAACCCTATATCCCATGATGCAAGGCGGAGACTACCCAGATCTCGTTTGGTAGCTAAAGAAATAGTAATATTTTCTTCCAACTGAAGAGGAGGAAGAAAAATAACAATACTAAATAACATCATAACCCTCTAGAAAGGATCAACGTAATCTAGTGACACTAGAAGTTGAACAGCTAGAAAAAGGGAATAACCTCTTAATAGAAGATGCATAAGCTTCCGGTCTGACCAGGCTGGGGGATGGAGGCGGGGAAGAAGAAGGAGAAGACAACTAACATGGAACGTTATGGTAGGTACATAACTTCAAATGTTAGTTGTCAATCTTCATTCTTGCTGGATGGGACAGCGTCCTAGCCCCCTCTATCCTGGGTGGCTCAATGGAACAGACTCTTGAGAAAGTACAGTTTTGTACCTACCATAAATGTAGATGTAGATGTCCGAGGTATGCATCTGCAGTCCTTACAAATGGTTTCGGCTGAAACCGAGTCCTGTTCTTCCTTCGGCCGAAAGCTTGCCTCCTACCGAGGCCTCATCCAGCATGGCTGAATCTGCTACTGAAATCCCACGTGCTCTTACAGGTTCACAGGATTTATCTGATACTATACCTTTAGATATATCTACTCCTGCACGTGGAGCTGCTAGGCCCCCTGCATCCATGTCGATTAAGGCTTTTGCCAGGGCTAAAGCAGCAAAATCTACCAAAACTGTGCCTGCTAAGACCCCCCCTCACAGGCCTAGCTCTAGTTCTCAAATGCTTAGTCTAGCAGAGGATCTCAGTTCTTTGATCCGGGGATCCCAACCTCACCCTGACAGGGCCTCTCACCCACCTCCAGAGAAGAGGCCTAGAGCAGAGCCCCCTGAGCCAGTTTCTTCAGATTACTCCTCTGATGATTCAGATAATACAAACCCTCCAGAGGGCCCTTATTCTCCTTATGAGGACTCTGATACAGAAGACTCCATTCCTTCTGCCTCCGCCTGAGGAATTTTCTTTGGGGAAACCTTGCATGCTATGAGGGAACAATTTCAATGGCAGGGGCCAGGATTTTTCAGACTCTAGGAAAAGGCTTAGGACCTTTTTGCATTGCCACAGCATGAGCCTTTAGCCATTCCTCCAGTACTCACTGTTGTGGATGATGCATTTAATGATGCTTGTACTGCTCCTGATTCTCTTCCTCCGGCCCCTGCTAAGCCTGACAGGTACTACAGGGTTCCGGACACACATTATCATTTGTACAAGGCTCCTTTTGCAGATCCTGAAACTATCTCCCAGGGACACAAGGCTGTAGCAGCTACCTCTGCCAAAAAACCCCTCCACTTTGAAAGGGAATCTAGGGCCTTAGAGAGATGGGGTAAAAAATTTACACTTCTGCTACTCTTTCGGCTAGGGCCTTAAACTGTCAATTCCACATGATTCAGTATCAGGAATTTATGTTAGATCAGTTAACTAAAAAACTGTCCTCGTCTGAACCATTAGACAAAAAATCTGTTCAGGAAATGGTACATAACATTCAGCAGGTCAGTAATCATTCTTTAAAATGCGGCTATGATGCACTGGAGGCTTCCTTTAGATCAGCTATGACTGGTACAGTGATCAGAAGGCATGCATGGTTAAAGAGCAGTCCTTACCAGACCATGTTAAATCAAAGCTCCTAGATGCTCCCATGGATAAGCTCAATTTGTTTGGCTCCCCTGCACAGCAGGTGCTGAAGAAGGTGGAAGAGAAAGCAAAATCTGTCCAGACAGTCAAGGATTTCTTACAGGTCCAGCCTCCAAGGTTTAGTAGGAACTGGCCTTCCAAGAATTGGTCCTTTCCAGACACCTCCAGAGCTCAGAGAGGCAGGAATAGGCACCCAAGAGGCAGGGGTCAATCCAGAGGTGCCTACAGGGGTCAGTGGCAGCCTAACAACCAGCAAAGTACTGCCACAGATCCAGCCACCACCACTTCCACAGGACAATCACAGTGACTTGGCTCTGAGACCGCCTACCAGGGAACAACTAGAAGCACCCTTAAGTAGGAAAGCTAGCCTTATTTTCAGTAAACTGGCATCACATCACAGGAGACAAACGGATTTTACAGACAATAGACCAAGGTTACAGGTTTCACTTCCATACTCTACCAAGGAAGAGGAATGCCAAACCTACCTCCAAATCAGACAAAAGCTCTAGAACAAATACACCACTTACTAAGGATGAGAGCTATAGAAAGGTACCGTCTATGGAACAAGGGCAAGGATTTTACTCCAGACTTTTCCTGGTGCCAAGAAAAGAAAATCAATGGAGACCTACTCTCGACCTGTCCGCTCTAAACACATACCTCATTGTTCCAAAATTCAAAATGCTGACCCTACAGCAGCTTCTTCCCATGCTGGGCAAGGAGTCTTGGCTGTAACTCTAGATCTCAAGGAGGCATACCTGCAGTCCCCATCTCGACCAAATTGCAGAAGATACCTCAGATTTCTTGCAGATCAGAGCATTATCAATTCTCAGCATTGCCCTTTGGCTTATCTACTGCGCCCAGAGTATTCATGAAATGCCTGGCATCAGTAATTGCGCATTGCAGGCTTCAGGGAATTCAAATTTACCCTTACCTGGACGACTGCCTGTTACAAGCGGACAACAAAAACAAATTAGAAAAAGATATGAAAAAGGTCATTCGTCTACTGCAAGCCCTGGGATACACAGTCAATATAAAAAAGTCAAGGCTGATACCATCCCAAAGGATAACTTTCTTGGGTGCAGAGCTGGACACATCAAATCAAATGGCATCCCTCACAGCAGAAAAACAGAAGCACCTTCCTCTCTATTTCATGGCATTAACAAAGCAGAACCAGTTAACAGCAAGGAAAGTCCTGCAAGCCCTGGGTTACATGGCATCCTGCATAATATTGATTCCACATGCCAGACTACATATGAGGAAGTTACAATGGTACCTAAGGAATTTATGGTCTCAGCACAAGCACAGCCTAGAAACCCAAATTCCAATAATTCCATGCCTGAAGCAAGAATTCCAATGGTGGGCTCAGGCCTGTCAATCGAACAAAGGGCTGCCCTTCCACAGCACTCAACCCAGACTATCACAACGGACACCTCAGACCTCGGTTGGGGGGCACACATGCTGGACAAGTGCATACAAGGCTTATGGACTCAAGACCAGCTGAACCTACATAAATCAAAGGAGATGCTGGCAGTAAAACTGGCAATTCAGACATTCAGACCATTTCTTCAACAGGGTCAATTGCTGATAAGGACGGACAACACCACAGTTATGTGGTACATCAACAAACAGGGAGGCACACATTCATACCCTCTATGCCGGATGGCAATGGACCTCTGGAATGTGGCCCTGAGCTTCAACATTCAGTTACAAGCAATATTTGTACCAGGAAAAGAAAATATACTAACAGACATCCTAAGCAGAACTACCACGGATGCCCACGAATGGATGTTACATCCAGACATCTTCAAATCCATTACAGAAATGGGGACTACCAGAAATAGACTTATTAGCATCCCCACACAACCACCAATTGAAAAATTCTGCACGAGGGCATACCACCCACTTGCTTGGAAGGTGGACTCCTATCTTTCAGTTGGAAAAACCTGACAGCATATGCATTCCCACCACTTCCTTTGATGCACAAGGTGCTATTGAAGATCAAGAGGAGCGTCAAGGATCATCCTGATAGCTCCAGACTGGCCGAGGCAGCATTGGTACCCATTACTGAGGAGCATGTCTCGGGAACAAATATGGCCTCTTCCCTAGTTCCCTTACTGTTAACACAGAACAACTTCAAAACCCTGCATCCAAACCTGAAAACACTGCAGCTGGCTGCCTGGAACATTGCATAAGACAAAATAACCCAGATTTATCTCAAAGGGTTAAAGACATTATCTTGGAGGCTCGCAGACCCTCAACAAGAAAAACTTATTCAGCAAAATGGAAAAGATATCTCATTTGGAGTGCAACAAAAGGAGTAGATGCATCATTGGCAAACATAGCTAACATCCTGGAATATTTAGCAGAGCTTTTCCACAATGGTCTGTCTTACTCCTCCATTAAGATTCATGCATCAGCAATTTCAGCAGAATACAACATGGATCCTCCAGTCTTTTCTCAACCTCTACTCAGACAGTTTCTCAGAGGAATTAAAAATGTAAAACCACCAAGGAAACCACCATTGCCTACATGGGACTTGAACTTTGTGTTTGAACCAGCAGCAACAGCAGAATTACAGTACTTATCTTGGAAGACTGCATTCCTGCTTGCAATCACTTCAGCTAGAAGGGTTTCTGAATTACAGACATTAATGGCAGTACAGCCTTCCTTATCTTCCATCAGGATAGAATGTCCATGAGAACTAATCCTACCTTTATGCCAAAAGTGGTCTCCAGAGTATCTTTAAACCAAGCAATACACCTACCAACATTCTTCCCAATCCACAGAACAGGGGAAAGATTGCTGCATACCTTGGATGTACACAGACAATTGCTACTACCTGGACAGAACCAAGAACTATAGAAAAACTGACCAGCTTCTGGTAGCATATGCCACAGAAATGGAAGGAAAAGCAATTTCAAAACAATCTCAAAATGGATAGGAAATTGCATTAGATTTTGTTACTCTTTTCATGGAAAGGCAACTCCAGAAAACATCAGACCTCATTCCACAAGGGCTACAGCCACTACTACAGCTTTCTTACGAAGAGTGGCTACCAAAGACATTTTAGAGGCTGCTACTTGGAGCTCCGTGCATACATTTGCCAAGCATTATAATCTGCCTTTATACTCCAGATCCCGAGCAAGTTTTTGCCACTGCTGTTTTGCAAGGGATCTTAACTACACCATAAACTCTTAGTGCCTCCTTAGTGCCTCCTCCCCCAGTTTGGCTATGGTATTCTACCCATTTGTAAGGACTGCAGATGGATCCTTGAAGGACATAGTACAGTTTTGTACCTACCATAAATGTAGATGTCCGAGAGGTATGCATCTGCAGTCAGGATTACCCACCCTCCTTCCCCTCTGTGGTACTCCTAGGGTATTTGCCCATCTTGTAGCTAGATGGGGGAATCTATTATGGTGTATTTGTTTGTATATATGTATATACACTGGGCGCAGTAGATAAGCCAAAGGGCAATGCTGAGAATTGATAATGCTCTGATCCTGCAAGAAACCTGAGGTATCTTCTGCAATTTGGTCGTATGGGGACGTGCAGGTATGCCTCCTTGAGATCTAGAGTTACCAGCCAAGACTCCTTGCCCAGCATGGGAAGAAGCTGCTGTAGGGTCAGCATTTTGAATTTTGGAACAATGAGGTATGTGTTTAGAGCGGACAGGTCGAGAATAGGTCTCCATTGGTTTCTTTTCTTGGCACCAGGAAAAGTCTGGAGTAAAATCCTTGCCCTTGTTCCATAGACGGTACCCTTTCTATAGCTCTCATCCTTAATAAGTGGTGTATTTGTTCTAGAGCTTTTGTCTTCTGATTTGGAGGTAGGTTTGGCATTCCTCTCTTCCTTGGTAGAGTATGGAAGTGAAACCTGTAACCTTGATCTATTGTCTGTAAAATCCATTTGTCTCCTGTGATGTGATGCCAGTTTACTGAAAATAAGGCTAGCTTTCCGCCTAAGGGTGCTTCCAGTTGTTCCCTGGTAGGCGGTCTCAGAGCCAAGTCACTGTGATTGTCCTGTGGAAGTGGTGGTGGCTGGATCTGTGGCAGTACTTCGCTGGTTGTTAGGCTGCCACTGATGTCCCCTGTAGGCACCTCTGGATTGACCCCTGCCTTTTGGGCGCCTATTCCTGCCTCTCTGAGCTCTGGAAGTGTCTGGAAAGGACCAATTCTTGGAAGGCCAGTTCCTACTAAACCTTGGAGGCTGGACCTGTAAGAAATCCTTGACTGTCTGGACAGATTTTGCTTTCTCTTCCACCTTCTTCAGCACCTGCTGTGCAGGGGAGCCAAACAAATTGAGCTTATCCATGGGAGCATCTAGGAGCTTTGATTTAACATGGTCTGGTAAGGACTGCTCTTTTAACCATGCATGCCTTCTGATCACTGTACCAGTCATAGCTGATCTAAAGGAAGCCTCCAGTGCATCATAGCCGCATTTTAAAGAATGATTACTGACCTGCTGAATGTTATGTACCACTTCCTGAACAGATTTTTTTTGTCTAATGGTTCAGGCGAGGACAGTTTTAGTTAACTGATCCAACATAAATTCCTGATACTGAATCATGTGGAATTGACAGTTTAAGGCCCTAGCCGGAAGAGTAGCAGAAGTGTAAACTTTTTACCCCATCTCTCTAAGGCCCTAGATTCCCTTTCAGAGGGAGGAGGTTTTTGGCAGAGGTAGCTGCTACAGCCTTGGGTCCCTGGGAGATAGTTTCCAGGATCTGCAAAGGAGCCTTATACAAATGATAATGTGTGACGGAACCCTGTAGTACCTGTCGGGCTTAGCAGGGGCGGAGGAAGAGAATCAGGAGCAGTACAAGCATCATTAAATGCATCATCCACAACAATGAGTACTGGAGGAATGGCTAAAGGCCTATGCTGTGGCAAATGCAGAAAGGTCCTAAGCCTTTTCCTAGAGTCTGAAAAATCCTGGCCCTGCCATTGAAATTGTTCCCTCATAGCATGCAAGGTTTCCCCAAAAGAAAATTCCTCAGGCGGAGAGGCAGAAGGAATGGAGTCTTCTGTATCAGAGTCCTCATAAGGAGAATAAGGGCCCTCTGGAGGGTTTGTATTATCTGAATCATCAGAGGAGTAATCTGAAGAAACTGGCTCAGGGGGCTCTGCTCTAGGCCTCTTCTCTGGAGGGGGGTGAGAGGCCCTGTCAGGGTGAGGTTGGGATCCCCGGATCAAAGAACTGAGATCCTCTGCTAGACTAAGCATTTGAGAACTAGAGCTAGGCCTGTGAGGGGGGGTCTTAGCAGGCACAGTTTTGGTAGATTTTGCTGCTTTAGCCCTGGCAAAAGCCTTAATCGACATGGATGCAGGGGGCCTAGCAGCTCCACGTGCAGGAGTAGATATATCTAAAGGTATAGTATCAGATAAATCCTGTGAACCTGCAAGAGCAGGTGGGATTTCAGTAGCAGATTCAGCCATGCTGGATGAGGCCTCGGTAGGAGGCAAGCTTTCGGCCGAAGGAAGAACCGTGGACTCTGTTTCAGCCGAAACCCATTTGTAAGGACTGCAGATGCATCCTTGAAGGACATCGGTGGAACCAAAATTCGCTCTGTCTCTGGAGGCCAAATCTAATTTTTAATGTGAAACAAAGGTATGAGGAGAGGCCCATGTGGCTGCTGCACAAATGGTGTCTATTGGAAGTCTAGCTTGAAAAGCTGTAGATGTAGCTACAGCTCTGGTAGAATGGGCTTTTGGGTTAGAAATTAACTCTTTGCCTCTGAGCTGATAAATGTAAGTGATCACAGAAGACAGCCATCTAGATAAAGTTACCTTAGAAACTGGAAGGCCTTTCCTGTTCTCTGCATAGGATAGAAACAGTTGATCAGATTTCCTAAAAATTTTAGTCTTGTCCAGATAATATCTGAGCTGGCGGTAAACATCAAGACAATGTAACTTTTGTTCCACTCTATCAGAATAATTCAGGAAAAATACTGGAAGATCAATGGATTGGTTTAGGTTCGTCTGCGATGCCACTTTTGGTAAGAAAGACAGATTAGTCCTTAGAGATACCCTATCTTTGTGGAATATTAAATAGGGAGGAGACGTCAGAGAGAGCATGAAGCTCAGATACTCTCCAGGCAGAAGTAATGGCAACTAGAAAAAGTGTCTTCCAAGAAAGCAATTTCAAAGAACAGGCAGCTGCAGGTTCGAACGGGGAAGAATCAAGGATGTTACAATTAAATTTAGATCCCACTGTGGTGGGGGGTCTCTAATCGGAAGTTTCAATAAAAAGATACCTCGAAGGAATGCCTTGCAAAGTTTATGTGACATAATGTTATGGTCCAAAAAGCCTATATGAAAATATGAAATGGCTGCCAGTTGAACTTTCACTGTGGAAGAAGAGGATCCTGAATGAAATATGTCAGCTAGGAAGTCCAATACCGAATGAATTGGAGCAGTATAGGGGTCTATGTTCTAGCTTTTTGCCCAGAAAGAAAGCGTGCCATTTACTAGTGTAAATCTTTCTGGTAGAAGATTTTAGGGAAGCTACTATGATATCCCGTACAGGATTAGAAATCATAGCAAGCCTGGCTAAGGATGGAAGTGGAGCAACCAAGCAGTGAGGTTGAGAGAAGGTATGGATTGGTGCAGTTGACCCGACTGGTGGGTCAGAAGATCTGGAACCGGGTCCAGATGACATGGCTGTACCAAGAGATAATGATGTAGGAACAGAAACCATATCTGTTGAGGCCAATAAGGGGCAATGAGAATCAACTTGGCTCTCAAGGCGGTTGCTTTCTGAATTAGCTGAGGTATCAGCGGAAAAGGGGGAAAGGCATAAATAAGTCCCCGGGGCCAATCTTGGGTTAGAGCGTCTCTGGGGGGATAGCCTGGAAGGGGGAAGAGAGAGAAGTCTGGGCATTTGCTGTTTTGAGGTGTAGCGAAAAGGTCGCAGCAAGGAAGGCCCCACTTCTGAAAAATCTCTTTTGTCACTGACTGTTTGAGAGACCACTCGTGAGGCATGAGAACAGCTCTGCTCAATCTGTCCGCTATGATGTTGGATTTCCCGGGGATGTGCATTGCTATCAGAAACCAGTGAAAGGAGATTGCCCATTGCCACAGTCTGAGAGCCTCTCGACACAGTGCATAGGACTTGGTTCCGCCCTGTTTGATTATAAACCACACTACGGACATATTGTCCGTTTGGACTGCAATAGTTCCCAGGGGAAGAGAGTCGTTGAGGGCTTGCAACGTTAAAAGCACTGCTCTCATCTCCAGAACATTTATGTGCAGATGGTACTCGAAAGGTTGCCAAGTGCCATGGACCATTCTGCCCTGATAATGCCCCCCCCCACACCCGATCAGGGAGGCATCCGATGTAACCGTGGCAACCGGGGCAAGAGGAACAAAAGGTCTGCCTTGATGGATTTGAGGGGACTATATCCACCAAGTCAGATGCCTTTTGCAAGTTGGAGTTACTATGATCTCGTGACGCATGGGAAGTTGTTGAAATGACCATTGGGTGAATAGCATCCATTGTAGAAGACGCATGTAAAAGGGCGCAAGGGAAGAAGTGTTATGGCGGCCGCCATGGACCCAATACCTTCAGAGCAAATCTGGCCTGAATTTTGTTGCTGAGAAGAATCACCTGGACGTGTCTTTGAATGTCCAAGATCCTTTGGTCTGTTAACTTTGCTGAAAGTTGTACGGTGTCCAATCTTGTGCCTATATAAGTAATAGATTGACAAGGCAGATTTTTTCGAAATTTATAGAAATTCCTAGCCCTCTGCAAGTGTGAATGGTGTAATTTCTGGCTTGGAGAAGCTGATGCCTGGTGATGGCAGTGAGGAGCCAGTCGTCTAGATATGGAAACACCTGGAATCCTTGACGTCTCAGGTGAGCCGTAACCACTACCATACATTTGGTGAACACTCTGGGGGCTGTAGTGAGTCCAAAGGGCAGGGCTCTGAATTGGAAATGACTGGTCCCCAGCCGAAAGCGGAGAAATCTTCTGGAGCGTCTGTGAATTTTTATGTGATAGTACGCATCCTAAAGATCTATCGAGCACATCCAATTGTCCTTGCCCAGAAAGGAAAGAATGGACTGAAGCGCGACCATCCGGAATCTTGATTTCTTTACAAACTTGTTGAGTTTGCTCAGATCTAATATTGGTCTCACGTCCCCTGTCTTTTTTGGAACTAAAAAGAACCTTGAGTAGATTCCGGATCCTATTTGGTCCGCTGGGACTGGCTGGATGTCTCTTTTTACTAGCAGTTTTGATATTTCTAGTACTGCTAGTACCCTTAGACCGGGTGGAACGTCTGGAAGGGTTCCCTTTTGTTGAATTGGGGTTTGAATAAAGGGAATTTTGTAACCCTCGGATATAATTGACTGTATCCATTTGTCTTGAGAAAGGGAAAGCCAGGCTATTGGGTACAGCGATAATTTTCCCCCAACTGCCTCCTAAGGTGGACAATGAGCAACATCTCAGGGATGCAGGAAGGGTTTGTCGAAAGAGGCTCTCTGCTACCCTGATTCTGCGGACCACCTCTGCCTAGGGCGTCTATTATTGTTACCCCTCTGCCTCTGGGGGTAAACTGACTTTGTCGTCCAGGCGTGACTCCTTGAGATTTGCGGAACCACATTTTCCTCCTTCTGTCCTTTGGGGTAAGGTCTTGAAGGGGTGGAGAAACTGACTCTACGGCAGAAAGAGTCTTGCCATCTTGTTCGCATCTAGTCAAAGTGTCTTTCACTTGCGGTCCGAACAGGTCGACCCATCAAAGGCGTTTGTGAAGGGCCGGAAGGGTCTGCAAAATTACAAAGCCGCATCCAGGACTGACGCTTTAAAGCCACTCCTGTGCCTGTGGCCCTACTTTCCATCGGCTGCATAAGAAATGAGCCGCATGGAGGAGTTAACAATGGAGTTAAGTTCCTAGCTGTGAGCTAATCTTGTCCCGAGACCCAGCAGCTGGCGGATGCTGTAAAACTTCCCACACCTCTTTAAGCACATCTCTTTGAAGGGGGGTGACGTGGCACAAGTAATTCAGCGATCTCATGGCAAAAGTCGCTGAAGAAAAATCCACTTACGTACCTGTCCATAGTCCTAGAATCCTTGTTGGGAGGATGGACAGGTACTGAATCAGCTAATTCCTTCTTGGTGGCAGCAGCCACCACCATGGCATCAACTGGGACACCCTTTGTTAAATATTGTCTATCTTGTGGGGCTATAATAAATTTTGAAGACCTCCTAGGGATAGGTTCCACGAATCCGACCATCCGCCTTCTGAGCCACTACCTCCATAAGAAGGTCGAAGGCGGAGACACCCAGGAGGTGGAGGGTCGAATCGAGCATGCCTCAGGTATACTGACTCGTCCTCGGAAGGATTAAAGGAAGGGCCAGTTCCCCTCTGCTTAAGGTTCAAGGATGTCTGAAAATGAGACATCCTCAGAGGAGGACCTTGGGGATCCCTCCGACTCATCCAGGTCAGTATCTGATGTAGTAGACTCAGGAGTCTAGATGCTTCCTCTTACATGTCCTCTACGCTGGGTTCCCCTGATGGATCAGGAGAAGCCTCGGAAGAGAAGATATTCCCAATGGAAACCTGAGCGTTGGATCTCTGGGTCCGGGGAGCAAGAGAGTGGGAAGAGACATCAGCAGGCACTGTAGTGGGAGGAGCTGATGGAACTGTCCGTTGACTAAGCCCAGGGCTAGTACACTCCTCATCACCTCGAAGGCTCCCCGTCAGAGAGAGACCAGAAAGTTCCTGCTCGAAGAGACAGGAACCCCAGGCCTCACCGAGAGGAAGGCTCGAGGCAGATGTCGGGGCCGAGCTCTGCTTGAAGCTCCGAGGAGGAGAATGGGGTTGGACAAGGGTCTGATGCCACTCGCCCCCTCGGAGCCGACGAGAGAGACCAGGCATGAATCCCTCAATGAAGGTCTCAAGGAGGAAATCGAAGCAGAGGACGAAGCCGAAAGGGGTGGTATCGGCTCTGAAGCCACAACGGTGCCGGTTCCGATGAGCTCCGGCTCCGAGCTCTGTAAGAGAGTCGAAAGGAGGAATGTTTGTTGGATGTGAAATAGCTACAGTCTGTTGAGATGGGCTATGGAGTATTTGGGCCAATGCCTGAGACTTTAATAGTCTACTCACCACTCTCTCGAGGTCGTGATCAGAGAGCCTGGACGACTGAGAAGAACGGCTCCGATGGCTCCGCTCCGAGAGCAAGGGTGATCTCAGAGCCGAATGTATGGATTCCACTGAAGGGGATTGAGATCTCTTTTTTGAGATCGATGGAATATGAGCCCGAAGATACGTCGGCTCCAGCCAGAGCCGACACTGAATGTCTGGATTTGGCAGTATTGGCGCCGGATGGAGCCGATACTGAGACTGGTAAGGTGGAAGGATCGGCTCCGGCTGGAGCCGATCTCGACCCTGGTGAGGATGAACCGGCCGGCGACTTGGAAGTCTGGGCCAAGGCTTAACAAGTTCGAGGGCTTCCCAGCGCCCGACTTAGTCGGGAGCTCTCGAACTTTAATAAGCCCCTTAATATCAACTTATTTTCCTCCTGCAGGACTCTTGGGCTGAAAGCATGACAGATAGCACAAGAGTCCTGCAGGTGCTAAGGTCCCAGGCAATAAACACAAGAAGTGTGACCGTCTGTCAGAGACATCTTCTGACAACACGAGTCACACTTGAAGCCTGAACCTTAGTGTCCTCGATATAACTTAGCCGACACAATACAATGTAACACACACACAAAAACACTCAATCCAACAATTTAAAATAAACAGGGATAACACACAGTCATACACAAACAATCCCTGACAGGAAAAGAAAAAAATTTAGGGAGGGGAAGGCCTAAGTTAGGGAAAGGGAATAAATTACTCGAAAAAAGGGAACACTGACGGGAATAGGACTAAAGTAAGTCGTTAAGGTTAACAAAACACAAATATATATATAAATTTAAAGGGGGTTAGACGAAAAGTCTCAAAAACTATTCACTTACCTAGAGCTGGTAAAAGAAGGCACCTCGTTAGCGAAGCGGCAAACGAGATCTAGGTAGTCTCCGCCTTGCATCATGGGATATAGGGTTGCCTCGAGCTGGTAAAATTATCTCTCGAGCTTAGCAAGTGCCGAGTCAGAGCCGAGGATCGGCTCCAAACCCATTCAGCAAGAATGAAGGTGAGATTGCCAACTTAACATTTTGTAGTTTTAACAAATTTTTGAGGACTGAAGTCACTACATAATGACAGACTTTGAGTTTCAGACTTCATGTCCTTCAGAAAAAAATATGCTGATGCAAAACACATTACTCTAACAACTTTCCAAGTTTGTAAGAGCAATATTTAAAAATTTTTCCCGATTTGAAAGCTTAATCCCCCCTTTATTTTTGGCTTTGTCCAGATTTATTGCACTAAGAGGTCGAGAGGTATGAGGTAGACCCAATTTATTTTGTGGCAAAACTTCATTTGTGAATAAACAAAATCTCACTTACTTCAGCAATACAACAACAAATGTTATTCACTGATCTAATATAAAGAATTTTAATTTACTTAAGCAATACAATATCAAATATTACTCATTGGCCTAACAGCATCTTATTAAATCTCAGTTCTTCAACTTATCCCCCACTTCTGTGAGGCAATGATTACATTAAAAAAAAAAAAAAAAAAAAAAAAAAAAGATACATAAATTACCTCATATTCTTCTGGGGTTCCAGGAAAAGGTAGAGGAGACCTAGTCAAACAAATTAAGAGGTTAAGTATTGCTGCTTCCCACAGTCTGCAAGATATGCAGGAAGTAAACTACCCAATACCCAAACATATTTCATAAAATAAGAATGTCATGCCATCTGAAACAACTACAAAACCGCAAGAGCCTTTAATCCTCAGTATTCCAGATGAGCTAGTAAATTTGATGAAGGAACACAGCACATGGAAAACTACTATATTCCTAATGGAAAATGCATTCATAAATAAAGCAAACCTACAAGGTCAAAAACTAAGTATCTGCTAGTTACAGGACAGGACCATTTCACTAAAGATGTAGAGATTCAAAATTGTGGAACAATCTAGTAGCTAAACAGTAAAAACAATGTATCAACGGTAAAGATGAGCTGTCTTTTCTGGTTCAAGTAGTCCGGAAGTGATTTGTCTTTCTACTTGACGATATTCTGGTTTGCTCTAGCACAAAGGAGGCAGGAGGTGATTCCCTGATTTATCCAGAAGCAAAGTATACACCGATTACGGAAACCTTCGTAGGGTACCTGCACCCTACACAATACAAATTAACTAGGCTTGGTTATTTACAACCCCAGACATTATAAAACACTTTTTAAACATGCAAGAAAATAAGCCTCTCTGCCCCAGGAGGTACTTATCTGTATTCAACAAAGCACTAGACAGTTCAGCAGGAAAAAAAAAGCATACTACAGCCAAATCATAGAAACAGCTCAGTTTTACAGAGACAATTTGTATATAATTTTAGATTTATTTTATTAAAAGTTGAAACAGCTTCTATTTTTTTATATGCTACTTATTTATATTCTTTGTCAAAGAGCCTCATAACTAAATTGTCATACAAAGAACAAGGGAGAAACCCCAACAGTACCCTTACTTTTAAGGAAAATCCATTCATCAGAAATGAAAAAACAAACATTGTTCAAGCAAATCATATCAAGGTCTCTTATAAACAATGATGAATGAGAGTTCCTAGAAATGTAAACGGCACTTAAATATTGTGTACACAATTTTGTACTGGTGCACAGGCTGACTACATCTACGCTTAACCTATAGAAATACATAGCAAAAAATGAAAAGAATCCCCTTTAGGCACAGATGCCTGCACACATAATGCATGATCCAGACTCAATTACATGAGGACAGCCATGGCAGAATACATGACACTGCCCTCATACAACCATAAGGTCTACTCGCAGTGGGCTGCCCTAACAGAAAAGCACCTGTAGTAGGACCCTTTCAGGTTTACTGTGCAGCAGCATCTCCACAAACCCAGTCTATATTTCTGCTCTGCAATACCTACATGAGGTAGGTTTCAAACTGCATACATAAAATCACAAACCATGGGGTCTATGTCAGTTAACTCCTGTATACAGCTACCTGCTAATCACACCCGATGGTGCTGTTAAGCAAGAATAACCATAAAACATCAACAAAAGGGTGCATCTCCAAGATGGTGCAACCTCGATCTGTTTGCCTCTGAGCTGATAAATGTAAGTGATCACAGAAGACAGCCATCTAGATAAAGTTACCTTAGAAACTGGAAGGCCTTTCCTGTTCTCTGCATAGGATAGAAACAGTGATCACAGAAGACAACCATCTAGATAAAGTTACCTTAGAAACTGGAAGGCCTTTCCTGTTCTCTGCATAGGATAGAAACAGTTATCAGATTTCCTAAAAATTTTAGTCTTGTCCAGATAATATCTGAGCTGGCGGTAAACCTCAAGACAATGTAACTTTTGTTCCACTCTATCAGAATAATTCAGGAAAAATACTGGAAGATCAATGGATTGGTTTAGGTTCGTCTGCGATGCCACTTTTGGTAAGAAAGACGGATTAGTCCTTAGAGATACCCTATCTTTGTGGAATATTAAATAGGGAGGACGAATGCAGAGAGCATGAAGCTCAGATACTCTCCAGGCAGAAGTAATGGCAACTAGAAAAAGTGTCTTCCAAGAAAGCAATTTCAAAGAACAGGCAGCTGCAGGTTCGAACGGGGAAGAATCAAGGATGTTACAATTAAATTTAGATCCCACTGTGGTGGGGGGTCTCTAATCGGAGGTTTCAATAAAAAGATACCTTGAAGGAATGCCTTGCAAAGTTTATGTGACATAATGTTATGGTCCAAAAAGCCTATATGAAAATATGAAATGGCTGCCAGTTGAACTTTCACTGTGGAAGAAGAGGATCCGGAATGAAAAATGTCAGCTAGGAAGTCCAATACCGAATGAATTGGAGCAGTATAGGGGTCTATGTTCCTAGCTTTTGCCCAGAAAGAGAAACATTGCCATTTACTAGTGTAAATCTTTCTGGTAGAAGATTTTAGGGAAGCTACTATGATATCCTGTACAGGATTAGAAATCATAGGAAGCCTGTCTAAGGATGGAAGTGGAGCAACCAAGCAGTGAGGTTGAGAGAAGGTATGGATTGGTGCAGTTGACCCGATTGGTGGGTCAGAAGATCTGGAACCGGGTCCAGATGACATGGCTGTACCAAGAGATAATGATGTAGGAACAGAAACCATATCTGTCGAGGCTAATAAGGGGCAATGAGAATCAACTTGGCTCTCAAGGCGGTTGCTTTCTGAATTAGCTGAGGTATCAGCGGAAAAGGGGGAAAGGCATAAAGAAGTCCCCGGGGCCAATCTTGGGTTAGAGCATCTCTGGGGGGGATAGCCTGGAAGGGGGAAGAAAGAGAAGAAGTCTGAGCATTTGCTGTTTTGAGGTGTAGTGAAAAGGTCGCAGCAAGGAAGGCCCCACTTCTGAAAAATCTCTTTTGTCACTGACTGTTTGAGAGACCACTCGTGAGGCATGAGAATAGCTCTGCTCAATCTGTCCGCTATGATGTTGGATTTCCCGGGGATGTGCATTGCTATCAGAAATCAGTGAGAGGAGATTGCCCATTGCCAAAGTCTGAGAGCCTCTCGACACAGTGGATAGGACTTGGTTCCGCCCTGTTTGTTTATATACCACACTACGGACATATTGTCCGTTTGGACTGCAATAGTTCCCAGGGGAAGAGAGTCGTTGAGGGCTTGCAACGTTAAAAGCACTGCTCTCATCTCCAGAACATTTATGTGCAGATGGTACTCGAAAGGTTGCCAAGTGCCATGGACCATTCTGCCCTGATAATGCCCCCCCACCCGATAAGGGAGGCGTCCGATGTAACCGTGGCAACCGGGGCAAGAGGAACAAAAGGTCTGCCTTGATGGATTTGAGGGGACGATATCCACCAAGTCAGATGCCTTTTGCAAGTTGGAGTTACTATGATCTCCTGACGCATGGGAAGTTGTTGAAAAGACCACTGGGTGAATAGCATCCATTGTAGAAGACGCATGTAAAAGCGGGCAAGGGGAAGAAGTGTTATGGCGGCCGCCATAAGACCCAATACCTTCAGAGCAAATCTGGCCTGAATTTTGTTGCCGAGAAGAATCACCTGGACGTGTCTTTGAATGTCCAAGATCCTTTGGTCTGTTAACTTTGCTGAAAGTTGTACGGTGTCCAATCTTGCGCCTATATAAGTAATAGATTGACAAGGCAGATTTTTTCGAAATTTATAGAAATTCCTAGCCCTCTGCAAGTGTGAATGGTGTAATTTCTGGCTTGGAGAAGCTGATGCCTGGTGGTGGCAATGAGGAGCCAGTCGTCTAAATATGGAAACACCTGGAATCCTTGATGTCTCAGGTGAGCTGTAACCACTACCATACATTTGGTGAACACTCTGGGGGCTGTAGTGAGTCCAAAGGGCAGAGCTCTGAATTGGAAATGACTGGTCCCCAGCCGAAAGCGGATAAATCTTCTGGAGCGTCTGTGAATTTTTATGTGATAGTACGCATCCTGAAGATCTATCGACCACATACAATTGTCCTTGCCCAGAAAGGGCAGAATGGACTGAAGCGCGACCATCCGGAATCTTGATTTCTTTACAAACATGTTGAGTTTGCTCAGATCTAATATTGGTCTCAAGTCCCCTGTCTTTTTTGGAACTAAAAAGAACCTTGAGTAGATTCTGGATCCTATTTGGTCCGCTGGGACTGGCTGGATGGCTCTTTTTACTAGCAGTTTTGATATTTCTAGTACTGCTAGTTCCCTTAGACCGGGTGGAACGTCTGGAAGGGTTCCCTTTTGTTGAATTGGGGTTTGAAATAAAGGGAATTTTGTAACCCTCGGATATAATTGACTGTATACATTTGTCTTGAGAAAGGGAAAGCCAGGCTATTGGGTACAGCGATAATTTTCCCCTGACTGCCTCCTAAGGCGGACAATCGGGCAGCATCTCAGGGATGCAGGAAGGGTTTGTCAGAAAGAGGCTCTCTGCTACCCTGATTCTGCAGACCACCTCTGCCCCTAGGGCGGCATCTATTATTGTTACCCCCTCTGCCTCTGGGGGTAAACTGACTTCGTGCGTCAGGCGTGACTCCTTGAGATTTGATTAACCACATTTTCCCCTCCCTTCTGTCCTTTGGGGTAAGGTCTTGAAGGGGTGGAGAAACGGACTCCTACGGCAGAAAGAGTCTTGCCATCTTGTTCGCATCTAGTCAAAGTGTCTTTCACTTGAGGTCTGAACAAGGTCGACCCATCAAAGGGGGCGTTTGTGAAGGACGCCTTGAAGGGGTCTGCAAAATTACAAAGCCGCATCCAGGACTGACGCCTTAAAGCCACTCCTGTGCCTGCGCTACTGCTCCAACGGCTGCATAAGAAATGAGCCGCATGGAGGAGTTAACAATGGAGTTAAGGATTCCTAGCTGTGAGCTAATCTTATCCCGAGACCCAGCAGCTGACGGATCCTGTAAAACTTCTCCCAACTCTTTAAGAACATCTCTTTGAAGGCGGGTGAAGTGGCATAAGTAGTTCAGTGATCTCATGGCAAAAGTCGCTGAAGAAAAATCATCGCATACCTGTCCATAGTCCTAGAATCCTTGTTAGGAGGATGGACAGGTACTGAAGGATCAGCTAATTCCTTCTTGGTGGCAGCAGCCACCACCATGGCATCAACTGGGACACCCTTTGTTAAATATTGTCTATCTTGTGGGGCTGTAATAAATTTTGAAGGCCTCCTAGGGATAGGTTCCACCGAATCTGGAGCCATCCACGCCTTCCGAGCCACTACCTCCATAAGAGGGTCGAAAGGCGGAGACACCCAGGAGGTGGAGGGTCGAGATCCGAACGCCTCCAGGTATACTGACTCGTCCTCGGAAGGATTAAGGAAGGGCCAGTTCCCCCTCTGCTTAAGGAGTTCAAGGATGTCTGAAAATGAGACATCCTCAAAGGAGGACCCTGGGGATCCCTCCGACTCATCCAGGTCAGTATCTGATGTAGGAGACTCAGGGGAGTCTAGATGTTTCCTCTTACATGTCCTCTTATGCGGGGGTTCCCCTGAAGGATCAGGAGAAGCCTCGGAAGAGGAAGATATTCCCAATGGGGAAACCTGAGGCGTTGGATCTCTGGGTCCGGGAGCAAGAGAGTGGGAAGAGACGTCAGCAGGCACTGTAGTAGGAGGAGCTGATGGAACTGTCCGTTGACTAAGCCCAGGGGCTAGTACACTCCTCATCACCTCGAAGGCTCCCCCGTCAGAGAGACCAGAAAGTTCCTGCTCCGAAGAGATAGGAACCCCAGGCCTCACCGAGAGGGAAGGCTCCGAGGCAGATGTCAGGGTCACCAACGCCGAAGCTCCGAGAGGGAGAATGGGGTTGGACATGGGTCCGATGAGCCAACGAGAGAGACCAGACGCCCGGATCCCTCCAATGAAGGTCTCAAGGAGGAAATCGGAGCAGAGGACGACGGAGCCAAAAGGGGTGGTATCGGCTCCGAAGCCACAACGGTGCCGGTTCCGATGAGCTCCGGCTCCGAGCTCTGTAAGAGAGTCGAAGGAGGAATGTTTGGTGGATGTGAAATAGCTACCGTCTGTTGAGATGGGCTATGGAGTATTTGGGCCAATGCCTGAGACTTTAATAGTCTACTCACCACTCTCTCGAGGTCATGATCAGACAGCCTGGACGACCGAGAAGAGCGGCTCCGATGGCTCCGCTCCGAGAGCAAGGGTGATCTCGGAGCCGAATGTATGGATTCCACTGAAGGGAATCGAGATCTCTTTTTTGAGATCGATGGAGCCAACGGAGCCGAAGATACGTCGGCTCCAGCCAGAGCCGACACTGAATGTCTGGATTTGGCAGTATCGGCGCCGGATGGAGCCGATACTGAGACTGGTAAGGTGGAAGGATCGGCTCCGGCTGGAGCCGATCTCGACCCTGGTGAGGATGAACCCGAAGCAGACTGCTTGGAAGTCTGAGCCGAAGGCTTAACAAGTTTCGAGGGCTTCCCCAGCGCCGACTTAGTCTGGGAGCTCTCGGGCTTTAATAAGCCCCTTAATATCAGCTTATTTTTTCACTCCTGCAGGACTCTTGGACTGAAAGCATGACAGATAGCACAAGAGTCCTGCAGGTGCAAAGGTCCCAGGCAATAAACACAAGAAGTGTGACCGTCTGTCAGAGACATCTTCTGACAGCACGAGTCACATTTCTTGAAGCCTGAGACCTTAGTGTCCTTCGATATAACTGTGTCGAGGAAACACAATACAGTAACACACACAAAAACACTCAATCAAACAATTTAAAATAAACAGGGATAACACACAGTCATACACAAATAATCCCTGACAGGAAAAGAAAAAAATTTAGGGAGGGGAAGGCCTAAGGCCTAAGTTAGGGAAAGGGAATAAATTACTCGAAAAAAAGGGAACACTGACGGGAATAGGGCTAAAGTAAGTCGTTAAGGTTAACAAAACACAAATATATATATAAATTTAAAGGGGGGTAGACGAAAAGTCTCAAAAACTATTCACTTACCTAGAGCTGGTAAAAGAAGGCACCTCGTTAGCGAAGCGGCAAACGAGATCTAGGTAGTCTCCTCCTTGCATCATGGGATATAGGGTTGCCTCGAGCTGGTAAAATTAGCTCTCGAGCTTAGCAAGTGCCGAGTCGGAGCCGAGGATCAGCTCCGAACCCATCCAGCAAGAATGAAGGCGAGATTGACAACTTAACATTTTGTAGTTTTAACAAATTTTTGAGGACTGAAGTCACTACATAATGACAGACTTTTGAGTTTCAGACTTCATGTCCTTCAGAAAAAAATATGCTGATGCAAAACCCATTACTTTCCAAGTTTGTAAGAGCAATATTTAAAAAATTTTCCCGATTTGAAAGCTTAATCCCCCCTTTATTTTTGGCTTTGTCCAGATTTATTGCACTAAGAGGTCGAGAGGTATGAGGTAGACCCAATTTATTTTGTGGCAAAACTTCATTTGTGAATAAACAAATCTCACTTACTTCAGCAATACAACAACAAATGTTATTCACTGATCTAATATAAAGAATTTTAATTTACTTAAGCAATACAATATCAAATATTACTCATTGGCCGAACAGCATCTTATTAAATCTCAGTTCTTCAACTTATCCCCCACTTCTGTAAGGCAATGATTACATAAAAAAAAAGATACATAAATTACCTCATATTCTTCTGGGGTTCCAGGAAAAGGTAGAGGAGACCTAGTCAAACAAATTAAGAGGTTAAGTATTGCTGCTTCCCACAGTCTGCAAGATATGCAGGAAGTAAACTACCCAATACCCAAACATATTTCATAAAATAAGAATGTCATGCCATCTGAAACAACTACAAAACCGCAAGAGCCTTTAATCCTCAGTATTCCAGATGAGCTAGTAAATTTGATGAAGGAACACAGCACATGTAAAACTACTATATTCCTAATGGAAAATGCATTCATAAATAAAGCAAACCTACAAGGTCAAAAACTAAGTATCTGCTAGTTACAGGACAGGACCATTTCACTAAAACGTCATGAGTTCTAACACTGCAAAATAGTCGAACTTTTCACATCAACAAATTTCACAAAGGACTTGTAATGTATTGGATTTACACTTGGAAAGCAAGTACTGCAAATATGTGAACTCTACAAACACGCTAATTCTTAAGGTGCTACTAAATCCCTATAGATCATTATGGCTAGTTCCCTTAATAAAAATTACAGGTATAAATCTACAAATGAAGACAACTTTTTTAACTAACTCCTGCAACATATACAGGCCCAAATTCCAAAATAGTTTCCTCAAAGTATTGGGTGCTGCAACAAACCTGGAATCATAACCAAGATAAAGTACAGCTCAGTTAGGAGCTTACCACAACTGAAGATGTTAACAGTATGATCAGTGCTACAGCAGTGGTAACAATTGGGCCTTCTGTCACAGAAGGCCCAACATCTGGCCTGACTTTCAGAACTTTGCATCTTTCTCCATACTAGGTAGATGCCCTCCCACCCAAAAGTCAGAACTGCTATGGCATAACAGGAATGTCTGCCCATGCTGTCCTTGGCTTCTTTGCAGGAATGGTCTCAGAGGATCTGGCATGAGATAAAGGCATAACCCACCTAGGTTGAATATGCTCCCCCAAGTATGGTAACCCAACTAAAAATCCCCAAAGTTGCCGCTCTTGTGTGTATGAAGCTGAAAAGGTGAGCACCTTGTATGGGCATTAGAGAGGGAAATTAAAGGGTTAGGTGACTGGGTATCCAGCATAACCCCAAGATAACTACAGTGCAGGACGAAGGGTGGAGGGAAGGAGAAGAAATATTACTGCAATAGTTACCATTATGTTAAGTTCATAACACAACACAACTACACCATGTTCATCGCATTGTTTATTGCAATAGTGATAACACTTGAAGACTCCCAGGGCTTACACACCAGTGGCTGGCTGACTGAGAAGGTGCTGGTTGCAGTAACTCATTTAGGATTGTCTGTGGCAAATCCTGTCCTGGCTGTAGAGGTCATTTCCAGGCTATAATACATGGAAATTGTGTAAACAGATGACTAGTTAATTGCTCATAAAATGTCTGGTGTGCTGACCTCTCTATGAAATGCAGTAGAGCCTGCTGTGGCCTTAGAAGAGTGGGTTCTAACATGTCCTTCTAAACTCTTGCCATGCAATAAGTAATATGTAAAGATGATGCAACCTGCTAGCCATCCATTAGTAATGGTCTGACTGAACCAAAGACCTCCACCCCCCCCCCCTTGCAAAGAAAATGAACAGGTTTGATTCCCTTTTTTTTTTAGTCTTCAAGGTAAAACCTCAATTACCTATACACATTCATGGATAAGATTCTTTCCTCCTTTTCTGTTGGGTAGGACAGAACAAAGGGATGTGAATGGCCTGATTTTCGGGACAACTGTCACCACTTTGGGTAAGAACGTTTGCCCATCTTTGTGGGAGATGACAAAGATGTTTGCACATAAGTGCCTGCAGATCTGAAATGCTTCTGACAAAAGTAATTGTAACTAAGAGTTTTCCAGGTCAGATACTTCAGTCACTTGAGGGTTCAGCAGGAGCTGACCTTTTCTAGCATGTAACTGAGCTCTCGTGGTACAGAAAGTAGCGTTAAAAGTAGGACACCTTTAAGGAATTGCTTTACTGAGAATAAAAAATAAAGGTGTTGGGGGAGGAGTCTCCCAAAGCAGGCAGGATGAAATAGCACACACATTCAGTGAGGCAAGACAATTTTTGATTTGCAAAAATTTGTGAGATACTTGAAAATCATGGACACCAAAATCTGTTTTGGATCCAGAAACAACTTCTGATACCATAGGAAGAAACTTTCCCATTTTGCTAGGTATGACTTCCTTGTATTTGGTCTCATAGATTCCCTTATAAGAGAGAGCATGTCCTCTGAAAACACGGGCCTAAAAGGAATGGAAGCTATACCATACAAGCTGATTGTCATAAGCTGTTTTAGGCTGGGTTATGTGTTTTTTATCAAAGGGTCACACGCTGAGGCAGAAAAACAGGCTCTGCCCTTACCACACTCAGTAGTAGGGAATGCTAGCGTTGCCTTCATCAATAAAGAACCAAGAGTAGAATTTTTGCCGGATATCATTAACCTTCTGGATTAGCCTGAGGAGGGGAGGAACCGGAAGAAAAAAAAAAGACAAGTCTAACATCTGTCAGTAATCAGACATTCAAAGGATATCACCACTCCAAGAGGTAAAGTCAAGCCTCCCTTTCAAAGTCCCAGACCCGTTTCGGTCAGAATGCTTTTTTCTCTTACTGGCCATTCTTTCCTTCTGGCTGCTTACTTTTGTCTTCACCCTGGTGAAAGGGCCATCTATTGGTAGGGAAACTTCAACTATATTTTGGGGCAGGGACAGTGGTCTTTCACAGAGTGCAAGGCCAAACATTCCCTTTTCATCAACTTCTTAAACACCTGTCCCAAAGGGGATCTACAAAGCAGATCCTTTGCTACTGGGACATTAACGACCTGTGGTGACAAAACTGGGACTTCAGACACATCTCTTAATGACCGACCCCACTGCTACTACCCTGTGTAACGCATCCACAGCATCACAGCGTGCAGAGCAGCACACAGCATCACAGTGTGCAGAGCAGCACAATGCATCCACAGCATCGCAGCGTGCAGAGCAGCACACTGCATCCACAGCATCACAGTGTGCAGAGCGTGCAAAGCAGCACACAGCATCACAGCATGCAGAGCAGTATAATGCATCCAAAGCATCACAGCTGAACTTGACAGAATACCTGACAACTTGGGAAATGAGGCTGCACAAGTCTTTCACCATATCTCTCAGGGTCCAGTCCTGCATCTCCTTAGCAGTGTCTTTCAAATGGGAAAGGATACTCTCTTCATAGTTTAACATACAAGACTGGCAATTAAGAACCCTGAAGACCAACTGGCAGAGGTATAGATTTTCTTACCAAAATAGTCAAGTATCTTATTTCTTACTTTCCTTACCACTAAAAAGTGGGTTCTTGGTTAGAGCCCCAGAAAACTCCTTGCTGGAGTGAGCTAACAACAACAGCTGGATCAGCATCAGGGTTATTGTACAGGTACTGCAGTAATCCAAAACCCTGTAAAAATGGTCTAGCTTCCTACAAGAAGGGGAATGGGAGTCCAGCTCTAGTGATGCTGCAGTAAATACATCTGCCAAGGCTTCAATCACAAAGAAAAATAATTAAGGGATTTGGAACCAACATCTCTGGCTATACGAGAAATCTTTAGCCATCAACTTAGTGATTCTTCGATCAACTAATTTATCCTCAAAATCTTCAGGAAAAACTAACAGGGGAATACATCTGGTCTATGTAAGGTAGGCCATCCACGTCAGAGTCAGAGGAATAAGACTGCATAGGAGGGACCCCTGATGCTACCATTGATATGAGGGTGGTTGCAAGTTCTTAAGAAGTAAGACTGATCTAGGATTTTCTGTCTAGATAGGGAGGTGGGAAGAGGGGCCACCCAGTTCATCCTGAGACAAGATGGATGACATCCAAGTATGGACAGGTGTTGGCAACCCCCATCATTGAGCTACAGATGTCCACACAAACAAGAACCAAAGAAAAATTGCCTCTGACTTTGGTTATCAACAAACAGACCTAAGAACCAGAGGCCCATGGAGATGCAACTGGAATGACAGAGTGTTGAAGGATTTTTCCCTAGTCAAAACATACTATCGGAGACCATGCCTCCTGAGGGGGGGGTGTTGACAGAGGCCTCATTCCAGAACATATCACAGTCAGGGGGCTGCAAGAAAACCTCACAGGACTAGATACCCTCATACCTGGGATGGTCTTTCAACACCAAAGGAACGTCATTAGCCTCCCCAAATTCTCTCTTTCTCTCGAAGGCACTACTCATTACTTTATTTTTTGAACAGGGCACTTGTGGACAACTTGGCCCACATCATGGTGGTTCTGAACAAGATTTATTTATTTGGCATTTGTTAACCTGGTTGATCCAAGTGAACTTGAGTACATTTTCATTGGAGACCCGAGGAGAAAAGCTCCAGTACATGACAAACATTATGAAACAAACATTTTAAAAAATATGTTGCTTGATGCATACACTGAAATCTAAATTGAGACAAGTTGATACAAAGACTGAAATGTACATTGAAGCATAAAATGAAACATAAGTTGATACATCAATTAGTTCAGTGATGTAGAGATTCAAAATTGTGGAACAATCTAGTAGCTAAACAGTAAAAACAATGTATCAACGGTAAAGATGAGCTGTCTTTTCTGGTTCAAGTAGTCCGGAAGTGATTTGTCTTTCTACTTGACGATATTCTGGTTTGCTCTAGCACAAAGGAGGCAGGAGGTGATGCCCTGATTTATCCAGAAGCAAAGTATACACCGATTACGGAAACCTTCGTAGGGTATCTACACCCTACACAATACAAATTAACTAGGCCCGGTTATTTACAACCCCAGACATTATAAAACACCTTTTAAACATGCAAGAAAATAAGCATCTCTGCCCCAGGAGGTACTTATCTGTATTCAACAAAGCACTAGACAGTTCAGCAGGAAAAAAAAAGCATACTACAGCCAAATCATAGAAACAGCTCAGTTTTACAGAGACAATTTGTATATAATTTTAGATTTATTTTATTAAAAGTTGAAACAGTTTCTATTTTTTTATATGCTACTTATTTATATTCTTTGTCAAAGAGCCTCATAACTAAATTGTCATACAAAGAACAAGGGAGAAACCCCAACAGTACCCTTACTTTTAAGGAAAATCCATTCATCAGAAATGAAAAAACAAACATTGTTCAAGCAAATCATATCAAGGTCTCTTATAAACAATGATAAATGAGAGTTCCTAGAAATGTAAACAGCACTTAAATATTGTGTACACAATTTTGTACTGGTGCACAGGCTGACTACATCTAAGCTTAACCTATAGAAATACATAGCAAAAAATGAAAAGAATACCCTTTAGGCACAGATGGACAAATATGCTGTACCTGCACACATAATGCATGATCCAGACTCAATTACATGAGGACAGCCATGGCAGAATACATGACACTGCCCTCATACAACCATAAGGTCTACTCGCAGTGGGCTGCCCTAACAGAAAAGCACCTGTAATAGGACCTTTCAGGTTTACTGTGCAACAGCATCTCCACAAACCCAGTCTATATTTCTGCTCTGCAATACCTACATGAGGTAGGTTTCAAACTGCATACATAAAATCACAAACCATGGGGTCTATGTCAGTTAACTCCTGTATACAGCTACCTGCTAATCACACCCGATGGTGCTGTTAAGCAAGAATAACCATAAAACATCAACAAAAGGGTGCATCTCCAAGATGGTGCAACCTCGATCTGACGTACCTTTTGCGTTAATGTTGGGAAATAAACCCCACTTTCGATACTTAGGTGCACTGCCTGATAACACAGATCTCAGACGGATAACAACAAGTAAATACAGAAGCAAATAATCTACCAACACTTAGTTGGATGCAAAAATAATCAAGAAAAAAATCTGAGGCTCCCCACTCTTCTTAAATAACCTGGCTTTATTTATCTCATACATGCACAAACTGCATACATAAAAGATACCTAATGGTGACAGTGAGACTTAGTCGTTTGCACAGATCTGTCCAGCACAGTCACAGCCTGCTCAGTATGTTGAAGACGGATTCATGTCAATAGATCAATGGAGATTTCATCAATAACAAATCCACAGAAAATTTCAGCCAAAAGCATTTCTGGCAAAAATCTAAAAAAATTTTTTTTTACTGGCGAGAGAGGAGGCAAAACCCCCTGCACCCCCTAACAAATATATCTATTTTGTGGTCTCTAAACAGTGAAGAAAAGGGAATCCTCCCCTACTGACAAAAGTGCTTCTGGTTACACGTTTTCAGCCTATTTCCATTCAACCAAACTACCTTCGTTAAAATGACACGTTCCCATTCCAGACATAGTGCTAAACATCAAGTCAACATTTACTGATACCATTTCCATCTGGAGGAAAACACAGTCAACATTGTTTGTTTATTGACTTCCAAGATGACTGCATGCTAAGTTTAATTTTACCTTTCTCAGTGTGAAAACAAACTCCGATAAGAGAGCTAGTGAATTTGTCTTTTTAGGTTAATTTCAGTACTTGGCTAGTAAGGGGGCTGCTTGGATGCCAGCAAAAAAGAAATTCAGAGAACCTGAAAGAAAATCAACCACAATAGGTGAGAAGAAAACAATGGCTGGAAAGAATCCTACAGTTGCACAGCAAACAGCAGTTCAAGCTCCATCTTTGGGGGCAAGACACGACTTCCAGTAATCTAAAGGAAAAGGAAATCAAAATATGCTCAAAGCCGATTAAAATAAATGAAACCCTGAAGGAGTACATACTCAAATAACAAAAGGCTGGAAAATGGAAGAACATTTAAACAGATATTCAGATGAGCTGATAAAACTGCAAAAATCAGAAGTCAACACAAAGAAAAAGGCTGGCTCATTATGACACTGTTCAACAAGAGATGTTTCAAAAAATGGTAGAATTAAGACGACACAGCACATAGGGAAAACCTGAGATTTTCTTCTGTACCAGAGAAACTGGAAGGACTACACTATATTAATTTTATGAAAACACAAATCAACTGGACTGATATTCCATGGCAGTTCTTAACTGAAACAGTGTATTGTGTATATGCTCCAAAGTTGGCCAAGAGAAAGCAGCCCAAACCTTAATAGTAATGATGCAAGCCTACCAGCAGAAAAGTACAGTTTTGTACCTACCATAAATGTAGATGTTAGAGTGTATACACTGCTGCAGTCATTACACTTGGGTTATCCTGCCGTCAGGCGGTTCCCCAGTCGGTCTGAGTTCCAAAGTCTTGGTCCAGCGTCAGTTGCTGTCGCCTCCTCCCTGACATCAGTGCGACAGGGGTATATATGATGCAGCCGACACCATATTCTTCAGTTTTTCTTGCCCCAGATGTCAGGTGCTCCTAAATAGGTAGGCAATTCCAATTTCTAATAAAACATACATAAACAAAGCAAAAAACAACTTACAGCTACCAGCAAATACTCCCCATAGGTAGTAAAGGGTAGAAGACATAGGTACGTACCAGCCAGTAAGAGAGGAAGGAGGGAGGGTAACCTGGACTGCAGCAGTGTATACACTCGAACATCTACATTTATGGTAGGTACAAAACTGTACTATGTTCATCGTGTTACACTGCTGCAGTAATTACACTTGGGTAGAATCCCAAAACGGAGGTAGGGTGGCTGGTTCTATAAGGCATTAGGGGTGGCTATAAGGCCCTGCAGCACTGCAGTGGCGAAGCCAGCTCTGGATTTAGAGTATAGAGGCAGATGGTAATGCTTGGTGAAGGCATGTACAGAACTCGAAGTTGCTGCTTCCAAAATATCCTTGGTAGGTACTCCCCTGAGGTAGGCAGTTGAATTGGCTGTTGCCCTGGTGGAGTGAGATCTAATGCTGCGAGGTACAGATTTCCCATGGTATGTGTAGCAGAAATGTATACAATGTCCTATCCATTTTGAAATAGTCTGTTTTGAAATGGCTTTTCCCTGTGCTCCTGCAGCATATGCTACCAATAATTGCTCAGATTTTCTGAAAGCTTTGGTTTTGTCCAAGTAGAAGCGTAACTGCCTGTGAATGTCCAAAGAATGCAGTAGTCTCTCCCCTTTATTCTGTGGTTTAGAAAAAAAAGTTGGCAGGTGAATAGTTTGGTTTAGAGCCACACTGGATACCACCTCTGGCATAAACGTAGGGTTATTTCTTAAAGACACCCTGTCCTGGTGGAAAATGAGGAAAGGTTCCACTGCCATTAGTGCCTGTAATTCTTAAACTCTTCGTGCTGATGTTATTGCCAGGAGCAGAGCAGTTTTCCAAGAGATATATTTTAATTCTGCTGTGTTAGCTGGCTCAAAAGGAGGTAAAGTTAATTTTTCCAAAACAAAGTTGAGGTCCCAAGTTGGAGTAGGTGCTCTACGGGGCGGTCTTATGTTTTTAGCCCCTCTGAGGTACTGTTTTAATGAGCAGAGATGCAGAGACGTGGATCCTGATGGATGAGAAGGAGAGGCCTTTGTCCAGCATCTCAGTTAAGTATTGTAGTATCTGAGGAATGTTTGGGACAAGAGGGTCAAGGCTGTGAGCTTGGTTCCAGGCACAGAATCTCTTCCATTTATCCGAATAGGCTTTCCTGGTACTAGGCCTTCTGGCCTCCAGAATGACATCCATATCAGCTTTGGAGAGAGGCATTGCTTGCTTGACTAAGGAATCTTCCATGCAGCTAGGTTTAAGGTCTTTAGCTGGCTGTGTAGTATTCGATTGTTGTGCTGAGTCAGCAGATGTGAGATTTGAGGCAAGATCCAGGGTGGTTCTTGTGCTAAGCTCCTTAAGATTGGGTACCAGTGCTGGCGTGGCCAGTCTGGTGCAATCAGGATCATCTTTGGCTCTTCTTGCCTGGCTTTTATGAGCACCTTTGGCAGAAGAGGTAGTGGTGGGAAAGCGTATACTTGTAGGTTCTCCCAGCTGAATGAGAGGGCATCCACTTTCCATGCTTGTGGATGGTAAATCCTTGTGCAGAATTTTTGTAGTTGGCAGTTGATTGGGGATGCAAACAGATCTATGTCCGGGCTCCACCATTTCTGTACTATCATTCTGAATATTTGTGGATTCAATTCCCATTGGTGGGGATCCATGATTTTCTGCTTAAGTCATCTGCCAGTGTGTTTTGCTCTCCTGGGAGGAATTGTGCTTGCAGATGAACATGAAGGTTTATAGCTGTGTTCCACAAGGTCATGACTTGTCTGCATAGGGGGTAGGAGTGAGTGCCCCCTTGCTTGTTTATGTACAACATAACTGTGGTGTTGTCTGTCTTTAGCAGTAGTTGTCCTGGATGCAGCAGATCCTTGAAAGCTATAAGGGCATTTTGTACAGCTAGCATCTCTTTTTGGTTGATGTGAAGATGCCTTTGTTCTGCGGGCCACGTGCCCTGAATACATTTGCCTGCCATGTGTGCTCCCCAGGCGTAATCCGATGCATCTGTTGTCAGTGTTTGCCTGGCTGTGGGTTGTGTAAAAGGCTGTCCCTTGTTGAGGTGACAAGCTTGAGCCCACCACTGAAACTCCTGTTGAAGGCAAGGGATTAGTGCTATAAAACTGTTTCCAAACTTTGACAGTGTTGAGACCATACATTCTTTAGGTACCAATGTAGTTTCCTCATATGCAGTCTGGCATATGGAATTAGTAGTATGCAGGATGCCATGTAACCCAAGGCCTGCAGAATTTTTCTTGCAGGGAGTTGGGTCTTTCTTGCCATCAATTGAAAATATTATTGAGTCAGTTGTCCTTGCTTGTCTGGCATGAGATAAGCCATCTGGGCTGTTGTGTTCAAGTTGGCACCCAGGAATATAATCTCTAGTGAGGGCACTAGTTTTGATTTCTTTTCGTTTACTGTGTACCCCAGGCAACTTAACTTTTTTACAAACGCCAGATGCTTTAGAAGAATGTCCTTGCTCTCTGCTTGAATCAGGCAGTCGTCCAGGTACAGATAAATTTGAAGTCCTGTCTGCAAAATGCAATTACTGGTGCCAGGCACTTTGTGAAGACCCTGGACGCAGCAGATAGGCCAAAGGGCAGTGCAGAGAATTGGTAGTGCATCGAACCAGCCATGAATCTGAGGTATCTTCTGCAGTTTTCTCTGATAGGGACATGCAGGTATGCCTCCTTGAGGTCCAAAGTCACGAGCCAAGCTTTCTTGCCCAGCATGGGAAGAAGCTGCTGTAGTGTCAACATTTTGAATTTCGGAACATCCAGGTGTCAACATTTTGAATTTCGGAACATCCAGGTAAGTGTTTAGACATGAAAGAACCAGAATGGGCCTCCAGGCTTTGTCCTTTCTGGGTACCAGAAAGAGTCTTGAGTAAAATCATTGTCCTTGCTCCTGTGATGGTACCTTTTGAATAGCTCTCATATCCATGAGTGCTGTGATTTGTTTTTGAGCCTCTGCCCATTGATTTGGTGGCAGATTTGTCATTCCTTTTAACCTTGGCAGAGTGTGAAAGTGGAACCTGTAACCTTGAAATACAATGTTGAGAACCCATTTGTCTTTGGTGATCATTTGCCAATTGTGGTAGAAGAGTGCCAGTTTTCCTCCCAAGGGGGCTGCCAAGAGGGATTTGTTTGGCAGCTGTAGTGAGAAGTCATTGGAGCTGCTTTTTATATGCCTGGGGCCTGCCTTCCCCTACTTTCTGGCCTGATGCAACCCATTGTCGAGGCCTGTAAGGACCTTGTGTTTGACCTCTACCTCTTGGACGTTTGTATCTTCCCCTTTGAGGTCTGTCTGTAATTGGAAAGGACCAATTCTTAGTTGGCCAGTTTCTGCTAAATCTAGGAGGCTGAACCTGTAAGAAATCCTTCACCGTTTGGATAGGTTTTGCCTTATCCTCCATTTTCTTTAATACCTCTTCTGCCTTGAAGTACAGTTTTGTACCTACCATAAATGTAGATGTCCGATAGACATGCAACTGCAGTCATAACATGTGGGGTTGTCCTGCCTCAGGCAGCCCTCGGTCGGCCGAATTCCAAAGTCTGGGTCCGACGTCGGCTGATGTCGCATTTCTCTCCGACGTCAGAGCGGCTGGAGTACATAAGCATCAGCCGACGCCATTTTCTTCAGTGTTTCTTGCCCCAGATGCCAGGTGCCCTCCAAGGAAGGCTGTAATCAAATTGGAAGACAAAAACAGGATTCCAAACAAATAAATGAGCAATAAAACAAATGCACCATAACAGATATCCCCAGCTAAGAGTAACAGGGATAGGAGTGGACCCTAGGCATAGAGGGGTATGGAGGGAGGGAAAATCCGACTGCAGTTGCATGTCTATCGGACATCTACATTTATGGTAGGTACAAAACTGTACTATGTCCTTCAAGAATGCAACTGCAGTCATAACATGTGGGTAGAATACCATAGCTTAGCTGGGGGAGGAGGTATGCACTAGGAAAGAGATGGTGTGGCAATTAAACCCTGCAGGACTGCCGAAGCAAAGCCTGCTCTGGATCTGGAATATAGAGGGAGATTGTAGTGTTTGGAGAATGTATGCACGGAGCTCCATGTAGCAGCTTCTAGAATGTCCTTGGTAGGCACCCCTCTTAAAAATGCTGTAGAGGTGGCTGTAGCTCTGGTGGAATGTGGTCTGACATTGGCTGGAACAGCCTTTCCATGAAAGGAATAACAGAATCTGATGCAATGTCCAATCCATTTAGAAATAGTCTGTTTTGAAATTGCTTTTCCCTGGACTGCAGGCGTAAGCTACAAAAGTTGTTCAGACTTCCTACTGGCCTTGGTTCTGTCCAGGTAGTATCGAAGTTGTCTGTGAATGTCCAAGGTATGCAAAAGTCTTTCCCCCCTTATTCTCAGGATTGGGGAAGAAAGCAGGCAGATGAATGGCTTGATTTAGAGAAACCCTAGATACCACCTTTGGCATAAAAGTAGGGTTGGTCCTTAATGAAACCCTGTCTCTGTGGAAAATAATAAAGGGTGGTATTGCCATTAGGGCCTGTAGCTCCGAAACCCTTCTTGCTGAGGTAATTGCCAACAGGAAAGCTGTCTTCCATGATAGAAATTGCAAGTCAACTGAAGCTGCTGGCTCAAAAGGAGGTAGAGTCAGTTTTTCTAAGACAAAATTGAGGTCCCAGGCTGGCACTGGGGCCTTTCTTGGTGGCTTAATGTTCTTGATTCCCCTGAGGAATTGTCTTAGTAAGGGGTGAGAGAAAACAGGAGGATCAGTGCTGTATCTAGCTGAAATAGCAGATGCATGCATCTTTATGGAATAATATGAGAGGCAGTTCTTTAACATATCTGCCAAATATTCCAAGATAAGTAAATATGAGAGGCCGTTCTTTAACATATCTGCCAAATATTCCAAGATAAGTGGGATGTTCAGCAATGAAGCATCATGTCCCTTGCTGGTATTCCAATTGCTGTATCTTTTCCACTTTGCTAAGTAAACCTTTCTGGTGGATGGTTTTCGAGCCTCTGTTAGTATCCGCTGAACTTCCTTAGAGAGAGATAAGCTGAAGTTATTTATGGGATCTCCCAAGCTGTTAGCTGCAGTGTCTGAAGGTTTGGATGCAGTGTTTCGAAATTGTGTTGTCAAAAGTAGAGGCCACTGGGGGAGGGCCCACCTCCTGGTGTGACATATGCTCTGTAGTAGTGGGTACCAGTGTTGTCTTGGCCAATCCGGAGCTATTATGATTCCCTTGGGCTTCTCTGCTTTGATCTTTAGTAATACTGAGGTCATCAGTGGCAGAGGTGGGAATGCACAGATTGCTAGGGAGTTCCAGTTGAATGAGAGGGCATCTATTTTCCAAGCTTTTGAATGGTATGTCCTTGTGCAAAATTTTGGTAGAAGATGGTTGAAGTGAGAGGCAAATAGGTCCACTTCTGGCTTACCCCATGTCGAAGTGAGTTGTCTGAAGGCCTTCGGATGTAACCTCCACTCGTGTGGATCTGTGAAATTCCTGCTTAGGCTGTCCGCCAACACATTGTCTTTTCCTGGAACAAACTGGGATTGTAACTGGATGTTTAGGCTCAGTGATTTCTCCCAAAGCTGCATTGTCAGTCTGCAAAGGGGGTAGGAGTGGGTGCTCCCCTGCTTGTTTATGTACCACATCACAGTGGTGTTGTCTGTCCGTATCATTAAATGGCCTTGCTGGAGTTGGTGTTGAAAAGCCTCGATGGCATGCATTACTGCCAGCATTTCCTTTTGGTTTATATGCAGATGTGTTTCCTTTGGAGACCATTGTCCTTGTATACACCTGCCTTCCATGTGCCCCCATCCAAGGTCTGAGGCGTCTGTAGTCATGGTCTGTGTTATCTGTGGTTTTGAATGACATACCTGTGTTTTCCTAGCTCACGAGGCCCACCATAGGAATTCCTTTTGTAGGCATGGAATGAGTGGTATGATTGTCTCCAAGTTGTTGCTGTGTTGAGACCAAATGCTTTTAGGTACCATTGAAGCTTTCTCATGTGTAGTTTTGCTAATGGAACCAGTAGAATGCAGGATGCCATGTAACCCAGGGCCTGTAGGAATCTCCTTGCAGTCATCTGGGTGAGTTTTGCTAAACCTTTGAAGTAATGAGTTAACTTTTCTTGCTTGTCTTCTGTCAGGTAAGCCATCTGAGAGGCTGTGTCTAGTTTGGCTCCTAAGAAGATTATTTGCTGGGATGGCTGCAGTCTTGACTTTTGGAAGTTGACTGTGTATCCCAGAGCTTGAAGTAATCGTATGACATAATCCAGGTTTCTTGTCAACATCAATTTGTCGTCCGCTTGTATGAGGCAGTCGTCCAGGTGCGGGTAAATTTGTATACCCTGGAGCCTGCAATGAGCAATTACTGAAGCCAGGCATTTTGTAAATACTCTGGGCAGTAGATAAGCCAAATGGCAATGCTGAGAATTGATAATGCTCTGGCCCTGCAAGAAATCTGAGGTATCTTCTGCAGCTGTGTCTGATAGGGACATGCAGGTATGCCTCCTTGAGGTCCAGAGTAATCAGCCACGACTCCTTGCCCAGCATGGGAAGGAGTTGCTGTAGAGTCAGCATTTTGAACTTTGGTACTATGAGAAAGGTGTTTAATGTGGACAAGTCCAGTATTGGTCTCCATTGAGATTCTTTTCTTGGAACAAGGAACAGTCTTGAGTAAACCCCTGTTCTTGTTCTTGCTGTGGAACTCTTTCTATTGCTTTCATTCGAGTCAGCAGAGTGATTTGTTTGATAGCCTCTGCCCTTTGATTTTGTGGTAGGTTTGGCATGCCTTGTTTTCTTGGTAAGGTATGAAAATGAAACCTGTACCCTCGGTCTGTAATGTCCAAAATCCATTTGTCCTTTGTCAGTCTGTGCCAGTTTTCTGCAAACAGAGATAATTTCCAAGGGAGCTTCTAGTTGTTCCCTGGTAGGCGGTAGTAGAGGAAAGTCATTGAGTTTGTGGTTGTTGGGCAGGTGAAACCCCTGCGTCACTTCTTTGGTTTCCTGGCTGCCACTGTCGTCCCCTGTAAGGGCCTCTGTATTGGCCTCTTCCTCGGCCACGTCTGTTCTTACCCCTTTGAAACTTTTCTGGATTAGGAAAGGACCAGTTTTTTTGAAGGCCAATTCCTACTGAATCTGGGGGGTTGAACCTGGAGGAAATCTGTCACAGTCTGAACTGATTTTGCTTTTTCTTCGATGGTCTTTAACACATCCTTAGCATTTGTACCAAAAAGCTTGTTCTTTTCCAAAGGTGCATCCAGAAGTTTTGCTTTTACATGATCTGGTAGAGGTTGGTCTTTTAACCAAGCATGTCTACGAATCACTGCCCCTGTCATAGCTGCCCTACATGAAGCTTCCAGTGCATCATATCCACACTGCAGGAAGTGATTGCTTACTTGCTGAGTGTTATGTACAGCTTCCTGCAAAGTCTTCCAGTCTAAAGGATCAGGAGAAGCTAATGTTTTTTTGTAAATCTTCTAAGAGATAATCCTGATATTGTAACATATGAAAAAGGCAATTTAAAGCTCTCATAGATAAGGTAGTGGATGTGTAAACCTTTTTGCCCCATCTTTCTAATGACCTTGCTTCCCTGTTGGAGGGCAAAGGATTTTTTGAGGTGGAGGGTGAAAATCCTTTAGGCCCCTGTGAAATAGTTTCCAAATCAGCAGAATGGGCCCTGAATAAATGGGAATGAGTTTCTGGGACCCTGTAATACCTGTCTGGCTTGGCTGGAGCAGGAGGAAGAGAATCAGGGGTAGCACTAGAGTCAGAATACAAATCATCCAGAACATCAAGTACAGGAGGAATAGCTAAGGGCCTGTGCTGAGGCTTCTTAAGGAAAGTCCTAAGGCGTTTCCTAGAATCAGAATATTCCTGACCCTGCCACTTGAAATGTTCCCTCATGGTGTGCAGAACTTCCCCAAAAGAAATATCCTCAGAAGGGGAGGCCGAAGGGATGGAATCTTCTGCATCCGAGTCCTCATAAGTCTGGAAGAGCTCTTCCTGGCTATCAGAGTGGACAGAGCCCTCAGAGTCTTCATCTGAAGGAGTAGGGTCAGAGGGTTCAACCCGGGGCCTTTTATCAGGAGGAGGCTGGGATGCTCTCTCAGGATGGGCCTGTGAACCTCTAATCATGGAAATTAAATCAGCCGCCATGGACATAATTTGTGTCTCCGGAGTCGGCTGAGGTAAGGATTTAGAAGTAATATGCTTTGTTTTGCTGGCTGCCTTAGCCCTAGTGTAGGCCTTAATAGACATGGCCATAGGAGGCCTGGCAGCTCCACGTGCAGGAGTGACCTTGTCTACAGCAATGGTCTCGGGCATTTCCTCGGTTTCGGTATCCGGAGGAAAGTCTATAACTGGCGGAGTAATGTCTGGAATCGGAGTCGTCGACAATGCGGTGTCCTCGGTTCGGAGCGGTGGAGAGACCGTCTCAGAGGGAACCGGAGCACTCGCGCTAGGTTTTGGCGTGGAGTCGGTGGTAGACGCGGGCCGAGGATGTCGGTCCCGGTCTTTTCGCTTTTTGGGTGTTTGCGATGTCGGAAGATCCGATGGCATGGTGTAGGCAAATTTATCGCCGAAAGAATCTTCAGCGAACTCCGCCCGGCGCCTGAGAGTGCGCTTGTTGAAGCGAGCACAGGCTACACAGGCCGAGACGTCGTGGTCTGGGCCCAGGCAAGGGAGGCAGTAAGAGTGGAAATCCTTATGAGGTATTTGTTTACCACAAAAAAGACAATTGTTAACTTTTTCAGTAATTTCTGACATCGGCTGAGGCAAGAAAAGGTCCCCAACGGGTACTTAGCTTTTCGATGACGGTATCGTAGAATACAGGAGCTGACCGACCGGCACTTGCGAACTGCTTCTGCTTCGGGCACCGCGGCAAGAAAGACTGAAGAAAATGGCGTCGGCTGATGCTTATGTACTCCAGCCGCTCTGACGTCGGAGAGAAATGCGACATCAGCCGACGTCGGACCCAGACTTTGGAATCTGGCCGACCGAGGGCTGCCTGAGGCAGGACAACCCCACATGTTATGACTGCAGTTGCATTCTTGAAGGACATCTCCAAATAACACATCCTACTGTGCTGCAAAGGTGCATCCAATAATTTTGCTTTAACATGATCTGGTTAACCAAGCATGTCTTCTAATGACAGAGCCTGCAACTGCTGCTCTGCAGGAGGCCTCTAGAGAATCAAAACCACATTGCAAAGTATGCTTTCCCACTTGTTCAGCTGCATGCAATAAATCCTGCATTTCTTTAAAATTAGGAGGATCTGATTCTGGAAGCATTTTTTGTTTTAACTGAGACAGTAAAAATTGCTGATATTTTAGCATGTGAAACTAGCAATTTAAGGCTCTCATTGCTAAAGTTGCAGATGTATATACTTTCTTTCCCCATCTGTCTAAGGCTCTGAAATCTCTGTCTGAGGGAACTGGATTCTTGGCTGATGAGGCCTCAACTCCTTTGGGTCCCTGAGAAATAGTTTCAGGGTCAGCTACAGGGCTTTTATACAGAAATTTGTGTGAGTCAGGGACTCTGTAGTATCTGTCAGGTTTAACAGGGGCTGGAGGTAAGGAATCAGGATTTAAGCTGGATTCAGTATACACAACATCCACAATATCTAACACTGGTGGAATAGCAAGGGGTCTGTGTTGAGGTAATAAAAGGAAGTCTCTGAGACTTTTCTTGGATTCTGAGTAATCCTGGCCTTCCCAGTGGAAATGCTCCCTCATGGTATGGAGGGTTCCCCAAAGGATTAGTCCTCAGGCGGTCAGGTTGATGGAATTGATTCCTCAGCATTAAAATCCTCATAAGGGGGTAAAGCATATCCTAGGTCTGAGGATGAATCAGAAGAGATGGACACCTGGTCGGATGAGTCATAGTCTGCATCCTGTCTAGTTCTTTTACCAGGAGGGGGATGGGACCCCCTGATCAGAGTGATTAGGTCTTCGGCCATTTTCAGCATTTGTTTCTTAGGCATGGAGGCCTGTCCTGGAGAATGCTGTATTTGTTTCTTTGATTTTAAAGGAGGCTTAGACTTAACTGAGGGTTTAATGCTTAACTGAGTAAGTCTGAAGACACACTCTGAAGCTGTAGGTTGCTCAGCTACTCCGGATCCCTCTGAAAGGTTAGTCTCGGTAGGCTGAATAACTTGAGTGTCCGAAGGCCCAGCCATCTCCACGTGGGAATCAGAGGCGGCCTGTGGTTCTACAGAAGCGGTCGTCAGGGGCTGCGAAGGTGCCTCGCTGAAAACCGGCGAATGGCCTAGAAGAGGCTTAGTCATCAGTTTTGGGCCTCGGATGCCTATCCTTGTCTTTGCGCTTTTTGTGTATTCCGTTCGTTGGAAGTTCCGACGGCATGGTATAATTGAATTTTCTACCAAAATAATGTCGGGCAAAATCAAACCGACGTTTAATAGTGCGCTTGTTAAACCTATCACAAAACTGACGACCAGTGACGTCGTGGTCTGGGCCTAGGCATGAGATACAATAGGAATGAAAATCCTTATGAGGTATTTGCTTCCCACAAGAAATACAGTTAACTTTTACTGACATCGGTCTGAGGCAAGAAAACTTTTCCCCAACGGGGTACTTAGCTTTGTAGAAGACTTTGGTTCTGGATTCGGAATGAAAATCTCAGGAGACGGCCAACCGGCACTTGTGAACTGCTTTTGCTTTGGGCACTGCGCGGCAAGAAAGACTGAAGAATATGGCGTTGGCTGCATCTTATATACCCCTGTCGCACTGACGTCAGGGAGGAGGCGACAGCAACTGATGCCGGACCAAGACTTTGGAACTCAGGCCGACTGGGGAAATGCCTGACGGCAGGATAACCCAAGTGTAATGACTGCAGCAGTGTAACACGATGAACATCAGTGGATTCTGAGAAAACTGTGGGAAACAGTAGTGTTTGTGGAAAATGATTACTCACTGTACACCAGGCAGAAGAGTAAATTTATTCCAGAACTCAGGGAATGTTGAGAAGTAGGTGTGAGATTCAATCTGCTGTATCCGGCTTTATTCAGAATATTTTTTCCTGGAGGGTCAAAATCAGTGGTGCTATGGTCGGCACAGTGGTTCAGTGGGGTTAAGGTTGTCTCCTCACAGCAAGAGGTTCTCCAGTTTGATTCTCAGCTAGGGTGCCTTCTGTGTAGAGTCTGCATGTCTTCCCTGCGTTCACATGGGTTTCCTCCGGGTACTCCAGTTTCCTCCCACATTTTACAAAGACATGCGTCTGGAGCATTTCTTCCCAGGCCTCCAATGAAAATAGGCTTTGTCCTAGTTGAACTTTCATGGTCAGCAAATGTTGAAATAAAAAATAAAAAATTTTTCATGTAGTACTCACTAAGGAGGAAATACAAAAAAGTTTGTCCAACAAAAAGTGAGCTATCAAACATAAGGGGATTCTGCTTCTTATTCTAATAATAAACCCCACAGAGAGACCATGCCAGTGAAACCTATTCCAATGTTTCAAAGGAAAATGCTTGAGAAGTTTAAAAAAGCACAACAGCACACTGGAATGCAACTTGAGAGGTGCAGTTTATACAACATCTCATAAATGGACTGCAAAAATCTGTGAGTATCATCTATTAAGCACCATCATGATACTGAAGTGCTACAGTCCCAACTGACATATTACAAAGGGCTCTAGTCTGGCCTATATATAAGGACGCTAACTGCCTGATCAGACACATTCTGGACTACATCAATCCAAGTAAATGTAAAAGTAAGTCATGCTGATCACCATTCTTGGTCCTCACTTGCATCTAATATATCTGCCCGCTTCTCCACAGAAGCTACATCTGAAAGTCAGTCACTAGCACAGCATGCTCCACCGAGTTCTCATCAGTTTCAGCTGCACCTACAGAGTCATCCTCACGAGGGATCTCGCACAGTTTTGCTGTGCTGCAACAGTATCAACAGCCAAATGAACTAACTAGAGATGGTGGCATATCCAGGGCAGTAAAAGACACTAAACTTGGCATACAATGAATTGTTGTCATATACAGCAATGGTAAGGGCACTTGTCATTGTGGAACAGTGTCACTGCCTGTGTGATATGCCTTAGGTTTCAGAACAAAGTCGATGACCACAGTTTCAGCATCTATAAAACTTGCCAAATGATGTTGAAGCCACAGCTGTAAATGAAAAAAGCACAACCATGTCATCCATAACAACACAATTTCACTAGAAATACCAGCAGTACAGTAAGAATAGCAAGAATAAAATGTCCAATGACTGATTAAAAAAAAAAAACAGCCTTATGTCCGATGCACAATACCTGCACTCATACCTCTCAACTGTCCAGATTTTTGCAGGATATCCAAATCTTTGACTCATATTTTTAGTCTGTTCCTCATATAATTTTTGGTTTTCTGGCAATTCACTGATGACTGAAGTCACAAAAGAATGACATTCATTTGAGTTCAGGCTTCAGATCCTTCAGAAAAAAAGTTGTTGTTATGTACCTATCATAACATTCGATGTTTGTAGCCAATCTCGCCGTACATTCTTATACTTGGGATCGGAGCTGAACCTCTGCTCCAACTCAGCCATACTCTAGCTCAAAAACTTCTGGTTGGTTCGTGGCTAGGAGGTATCCCATCATGCATCACCCACATTCCCCAGATCTTGTTTGCTGCGAGAAAATTTAGAGACAAAGAAAGAACAAGCCAAATTAAAAGGACTACAATAACAGTAGGTACTCCACCCCTAGGTCCTCGGGGGGGGGGGGGTTGGAGGGAGGGTTTGTAAGAATGTACGGCGAGATGGACTACAAACATCGAATGTTATGATAGGTACATAACTTCTTTATGTTCTGTAGTCCTATCTCACCTTCATTCTTACACTTGGGACAGCGTCCCTAGCACCTTCATCTCAGGTGGCTCATTGGAAAATGCTCCGGAGTACTTTGGAACCAAAGGAAGACCTGTTCCTAGAAGCCATATCCAGTTTGTAGTAAGTAATGAATGTATGGGGTGAGCCTATGTTGCCGCAGCACAAATGTTGTCTATTGGGATCCTAGCCTGAAAGGCTACCGATATAGACACAGACCTGGTAGAATAAGCTTTCACATTGAAAGGCAGATCTTTATCACTGGAGGAATAGACACATGAAATGCAAAACTGGAAATCCGAGATAATGTGACTTAAGAAACTGGGAGGCCCTGTCTAGAGTCTGAAAAGAGACAAATAACTGGTCTGATTTTCTGAAATCTTTAGTTCTGTCCAGATAAAAATGTAATGGTCTATGGACATCCAATTGATGGAATTTATACTCTGCTTTGTTTGAGAATTCAGGGAAGAACACAGGCAACTTAATAGACTGATTAATGTGCTGGAGAAGAAACCTTAGGAATGAAAGAAGGGTTTGTCCTCAAGGAGACCCTATCTTTATGAAATACCAAATAGGGTGGCTTAATGGAAAGAGCTTGCAGTTCAGACACCTGTCTAGCAGAAGTGACAGCCACTAAAAATCTAGTTTTCCAAGATAAAATCCTGAGGTCACATGTCGCTGAAGGTTCAAAAGGACTGGGCGCAAGTTTCTGGAGAACAAAGTTCAAATCCCATGGAACCATAGGATCCATGACTGGGGGTCTTAGTAAAGTGGCCCCTTTGAGAAAGGCTCTACAAAGCCTATAAGCCATAAGATTAGGTTTGTTAGCAACATGGAAAGTGGAAATAGCTGCCAACTGGACTTTAATAGTTGCTGCTGCTGAACCTTGATTGAATAACTGTGAGAGGAAGTCTAAAACAGCAGAAATGGGAGCTGTGTAGGGATCAAGGTTTCTTTCACTCGCCCAAAGGGAGAATCTTTTCCATTTGCTAGTATAAATCTTCCTAGTGGAAGGTTTGTGGGAAGATGACAGAATGTGTACAACCTCAGGGGAAAAAAAGTCATGAAGCCTGACTAGGGATGGAATTGGTGCAGCCAAGCTGTCAAGTTGAGGGTGTGAAGGGAGGGATGGAATGCTCCTGACGTGTGTGTCAGTAAATCTGGAACTGGATCCAGAGTCCAAGGTTCATCCATTAGATATGGTCTGAAGAAGGGGAACCAAATCTGTCAAGGCCAGTAAGGAGCAATTAGGATCATCCTGCTTCCCAAGGATATTGCTTTCTGAATTACCTTCTAAATGAGGGGTAATAGAGGGAAAGCATAGAGAAGTCCAGATGGCCAATCGTGAACGAGTGCATCTCTTGGAGTCTCCCCATCCAGGGGAATCAGGGTAAAGTAGCTGCTGCATTTGGCATTGACAGGGGTGGCAAAGAGATCGCAGCAAGACTGACACCATTTGTTAAAGATTAGTTCCGCAACCTAAGTGTTCAGAGACCACACGTGAGGCATCAGAATAGCCCTGCTGAGCCTGTCAGCTATGACGCTGGATTTCCCTGAGATGTGCATTGCCACCAGAAAGCGCTGAGAAGACACTGCCCACTCCCATACTCGAAGGGCTTCTCTGCAGAGGGGTTAAGATTTGGTTCCTCCTTGCTGGTTTAGGTACCATACCACTGACATGTTGTCTGAGTGGATTGCAATCGTTCCTAGAGGGTGAAACCTGTGAAGTGCTTGCAATGCTAGAAGCACCACTCTCATCTCCAAGACATTGATATGCAAATGAGCCTCGTGATCTTGCCACATACCTTGGACTGTTCTCCCAAGATAATGCCCTCCCCACCCTATCTGGGAGGCATCCATGGTCACAGTGGCAACTGGGGGGGGGACAAATGGTCTTCCCGTGTTTAGGTTGCTGATCTGGATCCACCAACAAAGATCCTGCTTGCACAAATTCGTTATAAGGATAGGATGAGACGGAGGGAGATACTGCAGTGACCACTGGGCAAAGAGTAACCACTGAAGGACCATCATGTGCAATCTGGCTAATGGAACTAGTGTTATTGTGGAAGCCATGGTCCCCAACAGCTTGAGCACCACCTTTGCTTTGACTTTTCTCAGAGGAAGTAGGGTCAAGACTAGTTCCCTTAGACTCTGAATTCTTTCGATAGGCAAGTAAGCCCTCATTAACGGTGTTTATTTTGGCGCCAATAAAATTCACATGCTGAGAGGGTGACAATGCAGATTTTTTGCCAATTTACTGTAATTCCTAACTGTAGGCAAGTTGAAATGGTTGCGTCCCTGGCCTGTAATAGTAGATGCCTGGTGGTGGCAGTCAGGAGGCAGTCATCCAGGTACAGAAACACTTGGAATCCATGACATCTCAAGTGAGCCGTAACCACTGCCATGCATTTGGTGAACACCCTGGGGGCTGTGGTGAGACCAAAGGGCAGGGCGCAAAACTGATAATGACTGGCTCCCAGCCAGAAGCGTAGGTGACTGCTCGATGCTCTGTCCATTTGGATGTGGTAGTAAGCATCTTGGAGGTCTATAAAGCACATCCAAACGTCTTTCCCTAACAATGGGAATATCGACTGCAAGGTGACCATTCAGAACTTGGACTTCTGCACAGATTCGTTCAGTTTGCTGAGATCCAAAATGGGTCTCATGTCCCGTTCTTTTGGCACCAAAAAGAATCTGGAGTAAGTCCCTAATCCTACTTGGTCTGCGGGGACGGGTTGGATGACTCTCTTCATGAGCAACTTTAGGATTTCTAGAGTTGCCTAATCCCTGTGATTGGGTGACACATCTGAGATTCGTCTGCTCTGAGGGGGTGGAGAAGAGAAGGGAATACGGTAACCTATAGTAATTATCTTTAATACCCACTTGCCTTGAGTGATGTCGTGCCAGACTTCTGGGTATAAAGAAATATGACCCCCAACTGGCTCCAGAGATGCACAGTCCTTCTTTCAGGAGCACTGATGGAGATGACCACGAAAGGAATCACAATCTCCTTGGTTCTGCGGGCCTCCTCTACCTCTAAGGTGGCATCTACTGTTATTTCCTCCTCCCCTGCCTCTGGAAAAGAAATCACCTTGTGCGTACTGAAAAAACCTCTGCAATTTTTTGAACCACATTTTGCCACCTTTCTGCCCTTTGGGATAGGGTCTAGAGGGGACGGAAAAATTGACTCCCACAGCAGACAGGGTTTTTCCTTCTTGCAGACAGGGTTTTTCCTTCCTACTCGCACCTGGTGAGTGTGTCCTTTACCTTGGTTCCAAACAAAGAGGAACTGTGAAATGGGGCATTGGTAAACGTAGACTTAAAGGCCTCCGCAAAGTTGCACAAGCGTAAACAGGAGCGTCTCCTGAGAGAAACTCCTGAACCCACTGCCCTACTCACTCCATCCACTGCATACGAAATCAGCCTCATGGAGGAGTTCACAATAGAACTTAGGGTAGACATCTGTGCACTGACCTTCTGAGATACAGCATCAGATACGTTACCCTGTAGAGCATCTCCCAGCTCTTTTAGGAGATCTCTCTGGAGCCTTGTGAAATGGGACAGATAGTTCAGTGACCGCAGAGTAAAGGTTGCTGATGCAAAAACATGCTTCCCATACTTGTCCATTGTTTGAGACTCCTTGTTCGGTGGATGGACAGTGGAGGAAGTTTCGGCAAGTTCCTTCTTTGTAGCTGCTGCCACCACCATGGCATCTACTGGAATGCCCTTAGTCAAAAAGTACTTGTCTTGGGGTGCTGACAAAAATTTTTTGGTCTTCTAAGAACCGGTTCCACAGAATCAGGAGATTCCCACACCTTTCGACTCACTAAATCCAGTAACTCGTCGAAAGGTGGAGACACCCAAGAGGCAGAGGGTTGAGACCCGAAAGCCTTCAGGTACACTGACTCCTCATCAGAAGGGGATTTGGTGGGCCAGCCACCTCTGTTTCAGAATCTCGAGGATATCTGCGAAAGAGATCTCATCAGAAGACGACTTGAGGGACCCTTCTGACTCCTCAAGGTCAGTGTTTGATGTAACGGACTCATCAAGGGAGTCAACATGCTTCCTCTTACAAGTTCTCTTCGTAGGTGTCCTCAGACAGGTATTCTGGGTAGACCTCGGAAAACTGGGGACCACTCATGGAGGTATCCTGAGGCTGTGGGTCTCTGCAGTGTAGGGAAAGATGGGGAGCTGAGACAGATCGGTGCCTTGGGGGAAAGAGTGTTGGTACCTCTGGATGAAGCTCAAGCCCTGACAGCACACTCCTCATCACCACTCTCTCGACATCCTCATCAGAAAGGCTCCTAGAGGACCTAGACGATAGAGTGGGGGATCTGGATCGCTGTAAAAATGGTGACCTAAGAGTCAGAGAAACCGTCCGAAGACCAGATGATTGGCTCCGAAAAGTAATGTCAGTCATCAGTTCCGAAGCACCTGGAGCAGAGACTGATGGATCCACTAAGCTACCCTCTGTCGGCACCAAAATCAGTGGAGCCGATGAGGGTGAAGCCACTTCTGCAATTTTGTCTGGCGGCTCTGACGAAACAGATTGGGTGGGAGACCGCCTTTTGGTAGTTTTTTGTCTTTCCTTTTTGGAGGAGGAGGGAGACTTAGAAATGGATGATGAGGATCCCAATTCCTCCTCAAAGGAATGCTTTAGTAGTCCCTTCAAAATTAGTTTGTTCTTCCTTTCCTGGAGAATACGACGACTGAACGCATGGCAAAACAGCCAAGATTCTTAGAGGTTGATAGCCCCCAAACAGTAAACACACAAATTATGCCCATCAGTCAAGGACATCTTCTGGGCATATTTGGTACACTTTTTGAAGCCCGAAGGCTTATGGTCCTAAGAGTCTTTAGACATAATCCCCAAACAAATACTACAACACACAACTAGGAAAGCTAACGGAGGACTAGGTCCTCTAATTTAAACGGGCCTAGTCCAGGGAGAAGGAAAATCAGACCAGAGGACTAGGTCCTCTAATTTAAACGGGCCTAGCCCAACGGGTGACAAAACAGCAGAAAGAGGACTAGGTCCTCTAACTTAAATGGGTCTAGCCCAAGAGGAAAAAGGAAAACAGCAGTACAGAAAGGGATGCAGAGATACCAGAACGGCCAATGGAAAACGACCAAACAACAAAGACACAGAAAATAAGCAGCAAATCGTCCAAGACAGACAAACTGCAAATATACACACTAAATATCAAGACAATATAGCAATATCCAAACAAGCCAATTGAATAGATTGAAAAAAGGTCACTTAGCCACGGCCAAGAAAAATCACGTCTGAGCTGAACGAGCAGCAAACAAGATCTGGGGAATGTGGGTGATGCATGATGGGATACCTCCTAGCCACAAGCAACCAAAAGTTTTTGAGCTAGAGTATGGCCTAGTCGGAGCCGAGGTTCGGCTCCGATCCAAAGTGTAAGAATGAAGGCGAGACATGACTACAGAACATATCACATTCATGCAAAACCTGTTATCCCATCAACTTCCTAAGCTCATTAAAGTAACATTTAAAAATTGTCCCTAGTTCTGGGCTTTTGCCCCCCCCATTATTTCTCGCTTTGTCTAGACTGCTTTTGCTAAAAGGCTGAGAGGTACACCTGCACTCCTGAGATATGTGAATGTGTTGATCAAGAGATATACTCATGTAAGGCAGTATCAGTAATGTTAACATAAAAAAAACTTATGTTAAAGAATGCACACATCTGATGCACCATCATTTACTTCCTGTGCAATTACAAAGAGCATGCTGTACAGCAGCAAACATAGTAATAAAAAATGTTTTCATACTCAAAATCTAAGGCAAATAGAACATGACAGTCGCAATGCACCTAGTAATGACTGCTTCTGCAATTCGTGCACAATTACATGCATCAGTAACATATCGAAGTATAACTATAAATTCTTTTTTTATAAGACCTGTTGCTCCTACTACTACTGGAACTGTCTGCGTATCCTTCTTCCACGTTGCCCTCATTTCTGCCTACAAATCTTGGTATTTTATGAGTTTGTGTCTTTCTGTACGCAAGACACTGTAGTCAATGGGTGTAGCAATTTCAATGATCAATGCTACTTTTGTCTTCTTTTCATGGACTACTACATCTAGATTTCTCGCATCTATTTTTTTTGAACTGTTGGTAATAGGTTAGCCCATGTGATATAAACTCCATCGTTTTCTATAACGCATTGTTTCCAGTGTTTTTCATCTACGTCAATATTATGTTTGCAAAATCCCCAATGTACACACAGGAAAGAACAACGACAATATAACCAGCAGATACGGAAAGCAGAAAACACAAGCCACTCGACCAACGTAAAGCAAAATAAAACAATTTAATGCAATCCAAATAGTTTAGCGTTTTCAACTGTACCAGCACAGTCTTCTTCAGAACACTTAACAACATATGAAATCACATTATATACTCTCATGACTTCACAGAATTTAAAAATCCCCGCCAAAACCTTAAAGCTACAGTATAAATACACCTAAAATTATTGTAAAAATTACAAAAGTAATAAGCATACGTACATTTATATAAATTATACTATAAATATTAATCATATACATTAAAATTTATAAACAATGGAATCATAAAATTGATTAATTTATTGCTAAGAATGGCTTTATACTGATGTGGTCATTAATTCCAGGAGTTCTAGTGGCATCATTATAAATCTGCCATTTGCTTTCACATAATGCTAATAACATTTTCCAGTTACCTCCCCTCAAAGAACAATGAACTTGATCTATAATGGTAAATAAAAATTTATGGTCACTACCTTTCTCAAGAATATGTCTAGATAATGCATTTTTGCTGTCCTGCTTCTGAATTCTATAATAATGTTCATATATACGTTTTTTAATCAAAGTATTGTTAAACACAGTGACTTTGAAATGTGGAAAGAATTATATTCTAAACAGTTTACTATAGCTGAGAAAGTACAGTTTTGTACCTACCATAAATGTAGATGTCCGAACAGGATAGCATCTGCAGTCCTAACAAATGGGTTGTCCTGTCGTCAGGCAGCCCTTCGGTCGGCCGGATTCCAAAGTCTGGGTCTGGCCTTGGCTGGTGTCGCACTTCACCCGACGTCATCTCTGCTGGTCTTGTATAAAGGCATCAGCCCATTTTCCTCAGTGTTTCTTGCCCCAGATGCCAGTTGCCCTCTTTGATAGCTAAATTTTGGGTAAATGCCAATGTTTCCAAAAATAGAAGGCAAACACAAAAATAAACATGTATGTACATATATACAAACAAATACACCATAAGAGATCCCCCCCAGCTAGCTATTAGGTGGGTAAATACCCTAGGAGTACCACAGAGGGGAAGGAGGGTAGGTAATCCTGACTGCAGATGCTATCCTGTTCGGACATCTACATTTATGGTAGGTACAAAACTGTACTATGTCCTTCAAGGATGCATCTGCAGTCCTAACAAATGGGTAGAATACCATAGCCAAACTAGAGGAGGAGGAAGAATAATTATGGTGTAGTTAGGATCCCTTGCAAGACAGCAGTGGCAAACCCTGCTCGGGATCTAGAGTATAGAGGTAAGTTATAACGCTTGGCAAATGTATGCACGGAGGTCCAAGTAGCCGCCTCAATAATGTCCTTGGTAGCCACAAGAAAGCTGTGGTAGTGGCTGTAGCCCTTGTAGAATGAGGCCTTATGTTCTGTGGAATTTGCTTTCCATGGTAGGAGTAACAGAATCTTATGCAATTTCCTATCCACTTGGAGATTGTCAATTTGGAAATTGCTTTTCCTTCCCTTCCTGTTGCATAAGCTACTAGCAGCTGGTCAGTTTTTCTATTTCCCTTGGTTCTGTCCAGGTAGTAGCACAACTGTCTATGTACATCCAAGGTATGCAGCAGTCTTTCCCCCCTGTTCTGTGGGTTGGGAAAGAAGGTAGGTAGGTGGATTGCCTGGTTTAGGGACACTCTGGATACCACCTTAGGCATAAATGTAGGATTAGTTCTCATGGACACTCTGTCTTGATGGAAGATTAGGAAGGGTTGTACTGCCATTAAAGCCTGTAGTTCCGAAACCCTTCTTGCTGAAGTAATTGCCAGTAGGAAAGCAGTTTTCCAGGATAGGTGTTGAAGATCTGCTGTTGCTGCTGGTTCGAATGGAGGGAGTGTCAATTTTTCTAGCACAAAGTTCAAGTCCCATGCTGGTAATGGTGGTTTCCTAGGAGGTTTTACATTCTTAATTCCTCTCAGGAACTGCCTGAGTAGAGGATGTGAGAAGACAGGGGGATCGAAGCTGTATTCTGCAGAAATAGCTGATGCATGTATCTTGACGGAGGAGTAGGACAGGCCTGTTTGAAGAAGCTCTGCCAAGTACTCCAGGATGTTGGCAATGTCTACCTTTGACACATCTGTCCCTCTTTCAGAACTCCAAATGGCAAACCTTTTCCATTTTCCTGCATAGTTCCTTCTTGTTGAAGGTCTGCGGGCCTCAAGGATTATGTCTTTAACCCTTTGGGATAATTCCGGGTTAGTTGCTCTTATGTAATGTTCCAGGCAGTCAGTTGTAGAGTTTTCAGGTTGGGATGCAGGATGTTGTAGTTGCTCTGAGTTAACATCAAAGGAATCAGGGACAGTGTCCATGTTTCTCTCAGACATGCTCCTCAGCAATGGATACCAATGTTGTCTTGGCCATTTGGAGCTATCAGTATTATCCTTCCTCTTTGATTTTCAGTAGTACCTTGTGCATCAAAGGAAGAGGTGGAAATGCATATGCTGTTAGGCCTTTCCAATTGAAGGATAGAGAGTCCACCTTCCAAGCAAGTGGGTGGTATGTCCTTGTGCAGAATTTCTTGAGCTGGTGATTGAGTGGGGATATAGGTCTATTTGTGGCATTCCCCATTTCTTTGTGATGGCCTTGAAGATGTAGCATCCATTCGTGAGCATCCGGTAGTCCTGCTTAACAAGTCTGCTAGGATGTTTTCTTTTCCGGTACAAAATTGCCTGTAACTGAATGTTGTAGCCCAGAGCCATATTCCATAGGTCCAGAGCCATTCGGCATAGGGGATATGAATGAGTGCCTCCCTGTTTGTTGATGTACCACATGACTGTGGTGTTGTCTGTCCTTATCATCAATTGGCCTTCTTTGAGGAATGGTCAGAAATTCTGGATTGCTAGTTTTACTGCCAGCATTTCTTTTTGATTTATGTGCAGCTGCAGCTGATCTGGAGTCCATAAGCCTTGAATGTACTTGTCCAGCATGTGGGCCCCCCATCCGAGGTCTGAGGCGTCCGTTGTGATGGTTTGGTTTGTTTGAATGTTGCGGAAAGACAAACCTGGGTTTGACTGGCATGCCTGAGCCCACCATAGGAACTCTTCTTTCAGGCATGGGATTAGTGGTATTTCGGTTTCTAAGCTGTGTTTGTGTTGAGACCATAAATTCTTTAGGTACCACTGCAGCTTTCTCATATGTAGTCTGGCATGGGGGACCACGATTATGCAGGATGCCATGAAGCCCAAGGCCTGCAGTACTTTTCTTGCTGTTAATTTGTTCTGCTTTGTTAATGCCAGGAAGTAAAGAGGAAGTTGTTCTTGTTTTTCTGCAGTTAGGAATGCCATCTGTTTTACTGTGTCCAATTCTGCACCCAAGAATGTTCTTGTTTGGGATGGAATCAGTCTTGACTTTTTTAAATTGACTGTGTATCCCAGGGCTTGCAGTAATCAAATGACTCTTTGTAAGTCTTGTGTCAGCTTGCTTTTGTTGTCCGCTTGTATCAGGCAGTCGCCCAGGTATGGATAAATTTGGATTCCCTGAAGCCTGCAATGAGCTATTACTGATGCCAGGCATTTGAACACTCTGGACTAGATAAGCCAAAAGGCAATGCTGAGAATTGATAATGCTCTGATCCTGCAAGAAATCTGAGGTATCTTCTGCAAATTGGTCGGCAGGTATGCCTCCTTGAGATCTAGAGTTACCAGCCAATACTCCTTGCCCAGCATGGGAAGAAGTTGCTGTAGGGTCAGCATTTTGAATTTTGGAACAATGATGAATGTGTTTAAAGCGGACAGGTCGAGAATAGGTCTCCAACTTTTCTTTTCTTGGTACTAGGAAGAGTCTGGAGTAAAATCCTGGCCCTGTTCTGTAGGTGGTACCTTTCCACAGCTCTCATCTTTGTTAATTGAGCTATTTGTTTTAGGGCTTCTGTCTTTTGATTTGGTGGTAGGTTTGGCATTCCTCTTTTACTGGTAAGGTGTGGAAATGAAACCTGTAGCCTTGGTCTATAGTTTGCAAAATCCACTTGTCTCTTGTGATATAGTGCCAGTTTTTGAAAATAAGGCTAACTTTCCGCCTAAGGGTGCTGCTATTTGTTTCCTGGTAGGCGTGTCAGAGCCAAGTCACTGTGATTGTCCTGTTGCAGTGGTAGTGGTTGTATCTGTGCCTCGTTGGTTATTGCCTTGCCACTGGCGTCCCCTGTAGGCACCTCCTCTGGATTGGTTTCTGCCTCTGGTACGTCTATTCCTGCCTCTCTGATTTTGGAGGAGTCTGGAAAGGACCAATTTTGGAAGGCCAGTTCCTGCTGAACCTTGGGGCTGAACCTGTAAGAAATATTTAACTGTTTGTACAGATTTTGCCTTTTCTTCCATTTTCTTCATTACTTGTTGGGCAGGTGAACCAAATAGACTGACCTTATCCATAGGAGCATCTAATAGCTTTGCTTTAACATGATCCGGCAAGACCTGTTCTTTCAACCATGCATGCCTTCTTATAACTGTGCCAGTCATGGCTGATCTAAATGAAGCCTCCAGTGCATCATAGCCACATTTTAAAGAATGGTTACTAACCTGCTGAATGTTATTCACCATTTCTAAAACATATTTCTTATCCAAGGAATCATCAGAGGACAGTTTCTTAGTTAACTGATCAAGCATAAACTCTTGGTATTGGATCATATGAAACTTGACAGTTCAGTGCTCTAGCTGAGAGAGTAGCAGAGGTGTATACTTTCTTAATCTCTAAGGACCTGGATTCCCTATCAGAAGGGAGAGGGTTTTTTGCTGAGGTCGAAGCTACTGCCTTAGGTCCCTGGGAGATAGTGTCAGGATCTGCAAAAGGAGCCTTGTATAAGTGGTGATGAGTGTCCGGTACCCTGTAATACCTATCGGGCTTAGCAGGGGCTGGAGGTAAAGTATCAGGAGCAGTGCAAACATCATTAAATGCATCATCCACAACAGGAAGAACTGGAGGTATAGCTAAGGGCCTATGTTGGTAAGTGTAAAAGGTCCTAAGCCTTTTTCTTGAATCTGAGAAATCTTGTCCCTGCCATTGGAATTGCTCTCTCATGGCATGTAAGGTTTCCCCAAAGGAAAATTCCTCTGGTGGAGAGGCAGAAGGAATAGATTCTTCAGCATCAGAATCTTCATAAGTAGAAAGAGGAGCCTCTGGATGGTCTGTATTGTCTGAATCATCAGAAGAGTAATCTGAGGGCACTGGCTCAGGGGCTCTGCTCTAGGTCTCTTTTCTGGAGGTTGAGAGGCCCTGTCTGGGTGAGATTGGGATCCCCTTATTAAAGAGATGAGATCCTCTGCCAGAGTAAGCATTTGAGAACTGGAGCTAGGCCTGTGAGAGGGGGGCTTAACAGGCACTGACTTAGCAGTTTTGGCTGCTTTAGCCCTGGCAAAGGCCTTTATAGACATGGCTGCAGGAGGCCTAGCAGCACCACGTGCTGGGGTAGAGACATCCAAAGGGATGGTGTCCGATAATTCTAGAAACCACATTAGTAGGCAAAACTTCAGAGGCCGATTCAACTAGGGTAGAAGGTAGTAGTCATGGATTAAGATTGAACCGTTTGGGTAGTTGGAGGATCAAAATCTGAAAAACTGTTCAGCACAAGCTGCTGGCCTGGGCCTAAACCAGTAAGAGTGGAAATCTTGTTTCCCAGTTAAACAGTTATTCACTTTTTCTGACATCGGCTGAGGCAGTATTCGGTAGTAGTAATCTCTGGATCTGACTGACCGGCACTTGCGAACAGCTTCTGCAGAAAGACTGGGGAAACTGATGCCTTTATACCCAAGACCAGCAGAGATGACGCCGGGTGAAGTGACACCAGCCGAGCCAGACCCAGACTTTGGAATCCCTGCCTGACGACAGGACAACCCATTTGTTAGGACTGCAGATGCATCCTTGAAGGACATCAATGCACATATCATTCATGAGAGGAAGAATAGAAAAATGAAGCGGGATTTGGAACTTTACAAATCTAATCGAGCGTACATTTGGCCATCTGATAGAGCACATGAAACTGGACAACATGATAATGATTTTAGACACAAGCAGTATGGCTCATACAGAGAGGAAAATTTTCAAGGGGTACGTTTTTTCCAGCCAGAAATGTACGTCCACAGTGGAACAAGCAAAGGAGATGAGTAGTTCCACATATAATTACAATAGTGATAACAGATGTATTGAGAAATTTATGAGTTCACAGGGAGTGGAAGTTCAAGATACGCCCAATACCACATACACTCACACTTTTCGGAACAATAATAAAAATATTTTAAACACATACAATGGGTTTAATGTCTACAACTATACTGATGTGGAAATTGATGCAGCCTTTTTTAGCCTCATGAGTAAAGGGATGAAATTCATCCCCAGTGCTCGCAATAATTTAGTGGACAATATAAAAGAGGTAAAATTATTTTGCAGGAGGTTAAATTTAGCGGCACAATTTGATAAAGCTAATAAAGATAATAAGGATACCACTAACAACAACCTTATGGAAGTGACGGAATTTAGACTCAAACAAAAAAGCACATACATTCCTAATTTACATCCGCAAGTTAAGAACTATGAATATTTGGTATGTAAGGACATATATTGGCTACAACACCACAATAAGAAACATCATGGTGACACCTTAGTTGATAATCTTACTGAAGATGAAAGAAGTTGTCTTGATAGGTGTATACATAATAAGGATATACGTATCATGAAGCCTGACAAGGGGGGTGGGGTAGTTGTATATCACACAGATGAGTACAACACAAGTATACACAATATACTACATGGGTCTGGAAATTATGAAGGTATTTCGATAAATCAAATCAACATTGGATATAAAAGAATAGATCTTGCTTTGGAGGAATATCTTATTGATAGTAGGATCACCATTGAGATTTATACATTCTTAAAACAAGACTACCCTATTATGGCAAAAATGGTGGGGATACCTAAAATATACAAATCCATTGAACAACCACCATTCAGACCCATTGTGTCAGGTTCTCACTCAAAAACTTACAATATAGGTGTTCTTATTGACACATGGTTAAAACATATATATGTTGAGATCCCGCATCTCGTCAAGGATTCGTGGTTTTTTTTAAGGAAACTCACTAGGGATAAATGGAACGCCAACTTGACTTTGACAATAGATGTCGTTGATTTATTCTCATGTATCCTTAAAGAAATAGGTCTTGAATATTTTGCTAGCAGTTTAAGACTTTATTCTGGATATAGTTGGGATAAAATTTGTTTAATCTGTGACATGATGTCACTGGTTTTAGACCACAACTATATCGCGTGAATTTTTCAGACAGACACAGGGTATCCATTTTTGCGAATCTTGTGATGTTGTCATGGGAATTGGAACATCTATTTAAAAGTAAATATTACGAAGATATAGAATTTTACGTGAGATATCTAGATGATCTCTTTATATTATGGAAGGCACCCACTGATAAGATTGATGAGTTTATGAATTTTTTGAATAAGTCCACAACATTTCTTAAGTTTACACATGATTTTAATGCACAACAGATTTCCTTCCTAGATGTGTTGATTAGTCACCAGCAGGATGGATTTTCCACCAGTATATATCGGAAACCAACATTTTCCAACGATTATATACATTATACCAGCAATCACCCACCATATACATTCCGTAATGTGGTTAAAGGGCAATGTATAAGAGCCGCTAGGATGACATCAACATTTGAGATGTTTGAGAAGGAAATAATGTATATTTATAATCTTTTCCAAAAGCGTGCATATCCTGAACACATGCTTAAGGATATTACTGAATATGTAACTAAGGAATGGGGAAGTAAATATTGTCCATTATTGGGACAACTGGATCCCAGTAATCCAGTCAATATGACGAGACGGGTTACCAATGGTCTCTCATCAATAGGTAGAGTTTGTGTCTTAACTTATACACCATCAGTCTATACTATTAAGGAGATACTACAGAGACCTTGGGATGTATTTACGGAACATAATATGGGACAGGATTGGGATCCTTTTCCTAAATGTGTATACAAGACGGCCCCCAATCTGAAAAGATTATTAGAAAAAGCCAATAATGGCTATGCGGAGGTTATTACATATAGTGGTACCCAAAAATGCGGGTCTTGTAAACAGTGTAGATTTATTAATGAAGACATCACTATTCAACTTAAAGATATTAATAGTACAATCATTAAGTGTAGGAAAGGCAATTGTAACACAAAGCAAGTGGTATATCTGGCTACATGTAAGTCCTGCTCTGCCTATTATATAGGAAAAACAGAGCGTACTCTTAAAAAACGTATATATGAACATTATTATAGAATTCAGAAGCAGGACAGCAAAAATGCATTATCTAGACATATTCTTGAGAAAGGTAGTGACCACAAATTTTTATTTACCATTATAGATCAAGTTCATTGTTCTTTGAGGGGAGGTAACTGGAAAATGTTATTAGCATTATGTGAAAGCAAATGGCAGATTTATACTGATGCCACTAGAACTCCTGGAATTAATGACCACATCAGTATAAAGCCATTCTTAGCAATAAATGAATCAATTTTATGATTCCATTGTTTATAAATTTTAATGTATATGATTAATATTTATAGTATAATTTATATAAATGTACGTATGCTTATTACTTTTGTAATTTTTACAATAATTTTAGGTGTATTTATACTGTAGCTTTAAGGTTTTGGCAGGTATTTTTAAATTCTGTGAAGTCATGAGAGTATATAATGTGAGTTCATATGTTAAGTGTTCTGAAGAAGACTGTGCTGGTACAGTTGAAAGCGCTAAACTATTTGGATTGCATTAAATTGTTTTAAAATCCCCAATGCAACAGACTTGCCACATTATTATGCCTTTAAGTATACAGTCTTTCTGCCATTAGTATATCACAACCAGCAACAAGATGCGTTTCCAATTCTGTTTTACAAAATGTACATTTGTCTGTTTCGCCCACATGTTCAATGGCCTTTGTAAACCAACGTGTACAGTATGTAGTCCACTATATATTGGGCCCTCAATATTAACGTTTTGTCTTTTGGTTTAAATTCACCTCTCCTTAACCATTTCTGTGTTCAATCCTGATCAACATGAGGTTGTTACAAAAGTTTTCTATACCTGCAACTGTATTTATGCATTTTCCACATTTCTTGCCATCTCATCTGAGCTTTCACCTTACATTCTTTTTTGTTTTTTGGCACATTCAGTTGCTATCTATCTACTTCTGGTTTGATTTCCATGCCCGCTTGACACTGATATGCTTCTGCTAAACTAAGCAGGGAAGTAATCTTAGACTTATTCTTCTCATGTTTTAAAACTTTCACTACATTTGGGACCTGTGAGGTCAGCAGATATGTATGCAGTCCCACAACTGCAGATCTATACATGTAATCAATTTCGAGGAGACCCATAAATTCTTCAGATCCTGTCACTTGAAATTTGATGTCCATATCTCCCTAACCTTAAAAAAGTGCAAAAATAAAAACAGGAATACTTTACAGACACGAACAGTTCCTCACAAAAAACACTAAGTCTACATTAACACAAACATGCCTCATCTCCACACTTCTCTATGCTTCTCCCCCTGTTTATTAACTGAAAAAAGTACAGTTGTGTACACTTACCATAAATGTAGATGTTAGAGTGTATTCACTGTTGCAGTCATCACACTTGGGTTACCCTGCCAGAGGTAGCCCTCAGTCGGCCCGAACACCAGAGGCTTAGTATTTCTGCATCGGTTGCAGTCGCTCCAGGACTGATTTCAGGTCATCAGGGGTATAAAAACAGGCAGCTGACACCATTGCATCAGTTTTTCTTACCCCAAATGTCAGGAGCCCCCAATAGGGAGCCAAGTTACAGTGGAGTAACACCACCAGTAGAAAGTAAATACCAACAGCCCTGTAAGGGTGAGGAAGAGAGACAGAGAGACAAGGGGGCTGGTGGGTGGGAAACCAGGACTGCAACAGTGAATACACTCGAACATCTACATTTATGGCAAGTGTACACAACTGTACTATGTTCTTTGTGTTTCATTGCTGCAGTCATCACACTTGGGTTGATTTCCAAAGCTGAGGAATGGGTGGAAGCAGTCAAGAAGAGTTGGGGCTAGCTAGTATGCCCTGCAGGACTGCAACTGCAAAGCCTGCCCTGGATTTTGAAAAGATAGGCAGGTGGTAATGCTTGAATTTATGAACAGAACTCCATGTTGCAGCTTACAGGATGTCCCTGGTAGGGACCCCTCTGAGAAAGCCTCTGGAGGTTGAAGTTGCCCTAGTAGAATGTGTTCTGACCACCTATGAGGGTAGTTTCCCATGGTGTTTGTAACAGAAATGGATGCAGTGTGCTATCCATTTGGAGATAGTTTGTTTTGATATGGCTTTGCCCTCTGCCCCTGGTGCAAAGCTGACTAGTAACTGGTCAAATTTACTAAAGGATCCTTTCCCCCTTATTTTGAGGTTTAGGGAAAAAGGTGGGCAAATAAATAGATTGGTTGAGAGTCACACTGGACACCACTTTAGGCATGAAAGTTGGCTTAGTCCTGAGGGAGACCCTGTCAGCATGAAAAATGATGAAAGGTTCCACAGCCATAAGTGCTTGTAGCTCAGACATTCTTCTAGCTGAAGTGATGGCCAGAAGCAAGGCTGTTTGCCAAGAGAGGAATTTTAACTCTGCTGAAGCTGCAGGCTCAAAGGGGAGCATGAGCTTTTCCAACACAAAGTTAAGGTCCCAAGCAGGGGTAGGGGCTCTTCTTGGTGGGCTTAAGTTGTCAGCCCCTCTCAGGAACTGTTTGGTGAGAAGGTGTGAGAAGAGAGGTGGCTCAGTGCTGTAATGTGCAGAGATGGCAGAGGCATGGATTTTAATGGAAGAGAAGGATAGGCACGTGTGGAGTAGATGTGACAGGTAATCCAGGATGAGAGGTAAAAAGGGCTGTGCTGGATCAGCTCCTTTAGCCTGGATCCAGGAACAATACCTTTTCCACTTGTCAGCATAGGATTTTCTAGTACTGGGTCCTCTGGCTTCACGTATGACATCCAGGACCCGTTTGCTTAGGCTGGCCACTGGAGGAGAAGTCAAGGAATAAGCCAGGCTGCTAGGTTCAGGGTCTACAACTGTGGATTTAAGAACTCTCCCTCCTGCTGAGTCAGGAGAGTTGGAATCTGGGGGAGGTGCCATGGAGGAAAGGTGACAGACTGCGCAGGAGTAAGCATCAGTGTTGGCATGGCCAGTCTGGGGCAATCAGGATTGCCCTTGGTCTTTCCACCCTCATTTTGAGCAATACTCTGGTAAGAAGGGGTAGATGGGGAAATGCATAGATTGAGAGGTTTGCCCACTGGAAGGATACGGCATCCACTTTCCAGGCCTTGTTGTGAGGTTCTCTGGTGCAGAATTTGCTGAGCTGGTGGTTGTAGGGGGAGGCAAATAGGTCCACCTTCGAGGTACCCCATTTTTGGGTCAAAAGGCTTAAGTTGTTGTGTTTTAACTGCCACTCATGTGGGTCTAGGAGATTTATGCTCAAGTTGTCTGCCAGAGAGTTTTGGTTTCCTGGCAGGAATTGAGCTTGCAGGTGAATATGCATGGCTGAAGCCGTGTTCCAAAGGGTAATGGCTAGCCTGCAGAGTGGGTAAGAGTGGGTTTCCCCCTGGCTTGTTGATGTACCACATTACTGTGGTGTTGCCGGTTTTGATTAGTAGAAGCCCTAGAGAGAGCAGGGATCTGAAAGCTGTCAGAGCGTGCTGAAAAGTTAGCATCTCTTTTTGGTTGATGTGCAGATGAATTTGGTTTGGGCTCCAGTGGCCCTGAATGGTATCATAGGTATAATAGTTTCCAGGTCCTGAGAATGTTGACATCAAAGGCTTTTTAAGTACCACTGAAGTTTCCTCATATGCAGTCTGGCATATGGAATTAGTAGAATGCAGGAGGTCATGAACCCTAGACCTTGCAGGATTTTCCTTGTGGATAACTGGGTTCTGGTGGCCAGCTGAGAGAAGTAGCCTATCAGATAGGCTTGTTTTTCTGGAGTTAGAAAAGTTAGAAATGCCATCTGGGATGCTGTGTCCAGGCTTGCTCCCAGGAATACATTTTTTTGACTGGGGACTAGTTTGGATTTCTTTTCGTTGATAATGTACCCCAGTGAGGTTAGTAGGCCCTTTACAAATGGCAGGTGCTGTAACAGCTTTTCCTGACTGCTTGCCTGAATCAGGCAGTCGTCCAAGTAAGGGTAAATTTGAATATTTCCTTGTCTCCAAAAAGCAATGGCTGGAGTCAGGCATTTTTAAAACTCTGGGAGCAGTGGATAAGCCAAAGGGAAGTGCAGAGAACTGATAATGCATAAATCCTGCCCTGAAACATAGATATTTTCTGCAAAAATCTCTGATTGGGATATGCAGATAGGATTCTGAGGTGTAGAATGGCTAACCAGGCATCTTTAGACAGCATAGGGAGAAGCTGCTGCAGTGTGAACATTCTGAATTTTGGTACCACCAGGAAGGTGTTTAGAATAGATAGATTAAAATTGGCCGCCAGAAGCCCTCTTTTCTGGTACAAGAAAAAGTCTGGAATAGAACCCTTGGCCTATTTGATCTGCAGGAACAAGCTGAATTGCCCTCATGGAGAGCAAGGAATAAACTTGGTTTTGTGCCTCTGCCCACTGATTTGGAGAAGATCTGGGAATCCCTTTGGGGTTGGCAACATGTGGAAATAAAAAATTTGTACCCCTGGGACACTATATTGAGGACCCATCGATCGTTGATGGTGGAGGCCCAGTTTTCTGCATGGGAGGCAAGTTTTCCTCCTAGGGGCACGAGCAGATGGGCAGAGGTGAGTTGAGGAGTCATTGGGAATTCTTTCCGTAAGTGGGTGGCTTAGCACTCCCTGGTTTAGAAGCGGAGTTCTCCATTGCTTAGATCTCTGCATACCCTGAGAGTGCTGTCTGGGGGGGGGGGCTGTTTCCCCTAGGTCTAGTCTGAGGTGGCCTTGAGGGGGCTGGAAAGGACCAATGTTTTGAGAGGCAATGCCTACTGAATCCTGGAGGCTGAACTTGCAAAAAGTCTTTAACTGTCTGCATGGACTTAGCTTTTTCTTCCATCGTTTTTTAAAACCTCTTCTGCTTTGGTGCCAAACAGGATTGTCTTTGTTCAGTGGTGCGTCCAATAATTTTGATTTGACATGATCTTGCAAGGTCTGTTCCTTAAGCCAAGCATGCCTTCTAAGTACAGAACCTGTGACTGCTGCCCTGCAGGATGCTTCTAGGGCGTCAAACACACATTGCAGGGTATGCTTACTGATTTGGCTTGCAGAATGTATAAGTTCCTGTAAATCTTTATTTTTCTGCACAGTCAGGGAAGGTAAATAATTTTTGTTTAATGAGTTCCATAGTATGTTGCTGGTATTTCAGTATGTGGAACCGACAATTTAATGCTCTAATGGCAAGAGTTTCAGAGGTATATACTTTTTACCCAATCTGTCTAAGGCTAGAGAATCCCTGTCCGAGGGGGGTGGGATTCTTAGCTGTAGTTGCTTTTATTCCTTTAGGCCCTTGGGAGATGACCTCTGGGTCAGCAGTAGGACTCTTGAAAAGAAATTTGTGTGAGTCAGGGACTCTGTAATACCAGTCAGATTTCGTGGGAGCAGGAGGTAAAGTATCAGGAGTTAGACTGGATTCCATAAAGACATCATCCACAACATCCAGAACAGGAGGTATAGCTAAGGATCTGTGCTGTGGTAAATCTAAAAATTCCCTGAGTCTCTTTTCGAACCGAGGATAATCCTGGCATTCCCAATGGAAGTGCTCTCTCAAAGTATGTAGGGTTTCACCAAATGAAAAATCCTCTGAAGGAGAGGCAGAAGGAATGGATTCCTCTGCATCTGAATCCTCATAAGTAGATAAGGGCATGTCTTCAGAATCAGAAACCTAAGAGTCGTCAGACTCTTGGTCAGATAAAGGTGCTGGGGACAAGTCTCTTTTTCTTTTAGCAGGGGAAGCCTGGCTTCCCCTAATCAGCATAAGGACTTCCTTGCCACAATCACAGATCTGTGATTGTGGCAAGGAAGCAGGCGCGCAAGTTTGGGTCATTGGTCTTTTAGGCGTAGCTTGTACTCTGGGCCTTAGAAACTCTGTAGTTTTAGAAAGAAGTGAAGACACGAAGGAAGTCGGTGTGCATTGAATATCAGTAGTGCGAAGAACTTCCTCAGAAGCCGGTGCCTGCACAGCGGCTCCAGACCCATCTAAGGTAAAGACATCAGCAGGTTCCGTAGTCAAAGAAGAGTCTCGGTGCATACCGGACTCCAAACGGGTCTCAGTAGCGGCCTTTGAATCCATCGATGTGGGCACCAGGGGTTACGAAAGTGCCTCACTGAGTACCAGCGAACTGGCGACTAGCTTAACAGCAGTTTTGGACTGGTGCAGTCTGTCTCTGTCTTTATGCTTACGTTTTTTCGGGAGATTGGTAGTCAAATGGCTTACTGAAGCCATTTCAAAATATGAAAATCGAGAGCAAAAGTATTTAGCTACAATAAGGGCCTGATGATGAATAGTACGGGCATTGAACAAAGCACAAAACCAGCAGCAAGGGGACGTCGTGGTCTAGGCCTGAACAGGTGACGGTGTGGTATTTGCTTTTCACAGGTGAGACAATTGCTAACTTTTTCTGACATTGGTTAAAGCACGAAAAAAGGATCCCCAACAGGGTACTTAACTTTAGAAGACTTCAACTTCAACTTTGGAAACTAAATCTCAGGTAGCGGCTGACCACACTCATCAAAAACTGCTTCTGTTTGAACTTCCAAAAAGACTGATGTAATGGCGTCGGCTGCCTGTTTTTATACCACTGATGACCTGACGTCAGTCCTGCAGCAAAGGCAACCGACGCAGAAATACTAAGCCTCTGGTATTCGGTTCGACTGAGGGCTACCCCTGGCAGGATAGCCCAAGTGTGATGACTGCAACAATGAAACACGAAGAACATCTGATATAACAAAACTAGAAGCTTGTTACAATAAAATTGCTAAGTTTGCCACAGATTCTCCATCCAGAACACACCAATGCTTAGCCCTAAAACAAATTGGCTTGAACTTTCACAACCTCTCCTCTATAATAAACTATTAGTTGCCCATAAAATTATATACTACCCAGATAAATTACCCACACCACACCTCCTTCATCCCTACCCACACCACATCTCCTTCATCCCTACTCAAGTAATACACTCCAGTAACAAATTTCTCCTCAAAGTAACAAACAGCAACAACTCTGCAGGAAATTCCCTATACTCAAACTACATAGCATAAAAATGGAACTCACTGCCCACTATCATCCTTTCTTTATCCTCTCCCACTCATTTTAAAAAAGCCCTGATGTCCTACCTAAATAATACTTGGCTATGTGACCAAGTCCTGGCTAGATTACTTCTCTACCTACTTTCTCACTCTCCTCACTTCCACCTCCATCCTCCCTCCCTGCCTTTTCACACAATACTACATCTTTTCTCAGAACATGCATATACTTGGTTATCAATTTATTTGTACAAGACTATTGCTAAATGTTGCCTGTTGCTCCTTTAAGCATAATCATGTACATACTTGTATATTACTGCTAATCTATGACAAACCTATTACTGCATACTGCAAACTGGATGCTGATCTACTTGATCTGTATTTGTAAACTGTTAAATGATGCCTGTTGATCTGTTAAAGCACTTTGAATTTGTTTCTAGTATGAATTGATACTTGTGGAGCTTTTCTCACTGGGCCTCCACTGAAAAAGGACCTGTGTCCAGTCGGATTATCCTGGTAACCAAATGTAAAATAAATAAAATACAGTACATACATTAAGAATGGGGAATATATAGACTTGGTATGCATTGATTTTTATAAATCATTTGATGAGCATGTAGTATTCTTGTTTTCCTGTCTAACCAATCCAACAGCTTTTGGGGTCAGTTAATCACTCCAAAGCCTTAAGTTAGGACAGGAAGAGCAAACTGGTTTATAGCTTGGACTTTAGTCTTCTAAAATTTCCCTTACTTTTATTCGCATTGCTTCGCGTTTTACTGTTGATTCTTCATCTATTCCCAAGTATTTCTACACTCCCTCTTGCACAAGTTTTTTATACTACATTCCTCTACCAAACTGACGTTTTCCTGGCACTGCAGCTTTCCTGCTTTAAAGACTGCTTTTGCACATTCATCAAGACCAAATTAAATTGTTACATCATCTGAAAAAGTGTTCACCACTTGCAGTTGTGCTTTCAGTTCCTCATCTGATGAAGTACACAGTTTTAACTCACCCACAAAAAGATGAAAAGTCTTTACACTTTACTGTTTTCTGGAAACCAAATTGTAGCCATGACCTAAATCTGTTAAATAGAGCTTAATGGATTAAAGGGAAGACAAAAGAGCAGCAGTGACAGAGTCACCCTGGAATATATCTCCCTTTGAATGTTTATCCCCGGAATAATAATTTGTCCTGTATCAGGGCTTAACTGCAAAGTGGTTTGCCACTGTTTCATGGCTGCTGTAATATAACTGATAAGTATCCGATGTATCTTGTACATTTTTAAGCACTCTTTTTATCCATGAATGTGGAATACTATCCATGCTATACTCAGATTCTTCCCCTTTTTACAGTTCTTCATTATAACTTCCAACAAATGATCCTTTGTTCCGTATGACTTTCTTTTGTTACCCTTTTGTTTTATTGCCATGACTGAGTTTTCTTCTAAAATGACAATATGTTGGCATCAATTCCAGCATATAGTTTATACATCTTTGGAAGACAAGTTATTGGTCTATATAGTTTGCAAGTTCACTCAAGTAGGAGTACTGTTTCTCCTGTTAACCAAGTTGGTGTCTGTTTAAGGTGCACATATAAACAGTTCTACCCTCAAGGCTAAATCCTCAAGTAAAGATGTTAATATTTTTAGCCAAAAGTTAGGTACTGCATCTGGGCCTGGGGTTTTCCAATTAGGAGCTTTTCTTAACTTTTTCAATCTCCCTGGCCTTCACTTAATCCCATTTCATATCCTGAACATTTGAACTTTTTATTTTTTCTTTAACTTCTATCCATTTAGCATCTTCATAGATATTTCTTCAAAATGTAGCTATTTCTTTTTTTGGCGGTGCTTCAATTTCTTTTGCCTTGTTTTCCAATTCTCTATAAAACTTTTTTGGGTCATCAATAAACTGCTTATTTTGTACTTTTCTTTTATATTTATCTGCATATCTTTTTACGTTTTTCTGCCTGTGCTGATATTTTTAGCTTATTTTTTGCGATAGTGCATTACAGATCCTGAACTGTTCTTATACTGCACATTGTTTTTATCATGTCTATCTTTCTGAGTATTTTTGTTGACCTGTTCCCTCTTCTATACTCTAACAGTGGCACTTCTTGCCTTAATTACTTTATAGTTTTCTCTATTCGGTACTTCCATGATGGCATTTTATTTCTCCCCTTCCTTTCCCTTACTGCCCTATGTTTTGGTGGTAAGACCGTTATTAATTTAGCTGCATAGTAATATATCCTATTTACTTCTGTTATATCGCATGACTCTCTATGAAAAGTCCCAATTACTGTGTTCATTTGTTTTATCAGACTTGCTAACTTTTTGGGTTTTATTGACATTATGTAGTTGATTACTTTCATTGATCTTAATATGTCTGTCCATCTCTATTAAATCAGGCAACTCTTCTCTTAGATCATTTTCTTCTAAACTGAGGGCACATTCTTTTTTCTCAGTTTCCTGCAGGCATTGTATAGAAAGTTTCAGAGCATCTTCCTGTGCATATTCTCTTTAGTTTCATCCTGTGTCGTCTGTTGCTCTTTCATACAGGAACTCACTAGCCTATCACTCCACAAAATGGACTGTGTCAGAGTTGCCACAGTTTCCTGTTCCTTCCCTTGCTGTGCAACTCCAGCTGAATTTTTGTATTGGTTTCCTATGGAAGACTTCAAAGTATCTTCAAATTGCAACTGATCATATGTTTCCCGCTCCTCTGGTTTCTCCTTAATTGGAAGATCCATTGCTTTATCTTACTGTGATGTTATCAGAGTTAAACTTTCTACAGTAAAATCCTTCATTTGGCAGACAATCCATGTAGATGTTCGAGTGTACTAACTATTGCAGTCATCACCTGTGGGTTATCCCTGCTGTGGTAGCCCTCGGCTGGCTCAAATACCAAAGTCAATGCTTTTTTGCATCAGCTGCTGTCACTTGTAGACTGATGTCAGGTCATCAGTGCTATAAAGCAAGGCAGCTGATGCCATTACATCAGTTTTTCTTGCCCTAACCAATCAGAAACCCAAGGAAATATGGCAAAGTGGTCCTGGTGGTTAAAAACCACCCTAAGACGCTTATGTCTCCCTAAGCAAAGAGGATACAAGGACTGCAACAGTGAATACACAAGAACATCTACATTTATGGTAAGTGTGCACAACTGTACTATGTTCTTTGTGTTTCACTGTTGCAGTCATCACCTGTGGGAGGACTCCCAATGCAGAGGAAAGGGGTGGAGGGATTAGAGACCTAGGCATGGGTAAGCAAGCCCTGCAGAACTGCAGAGCCAAACCCTGCCCTAGCCTTAGAGAAAAGAGGAAGGTGGTAATGCTTTGTAAAGGTATGGACCAAGGACCAGGTGCAAACCACCAAGATGTCCCTGGTGGGAACTCCTCTGAGGAATGCTGTGGAAGTGGAGGCTGCCCTAGTGGAATGGGTATGAACAGACTTAGGGGGTGGTTTCCCATGTAATCTGTAGCAGAAATGGATACAGTGTGACATCCATTTGGAAATGGGCTTTCCCTCTGCCTCTGGGGCAAAGCTAACAAGAAGTTGGTCCATTTTCCTGATGGGTTAGTATGGTCTAGGTAGTATCTCAGCTGTTTGTGCATACCTAGTGAGTGCAGAATTCATTCCCCCCTTGTTTTGAGGGTTAGGGAAGAAGGTGGGCAGATGGATGGCCTGGTGGAGAGTCACATTAGATACCACCTTGGGCATAAAGAAGGGGTTAGTCCTAAGGGGACCCCGTCTGCATGGAAAATGATGAAGGGCTCAATGGCCATCAGTGCCTGAAGTTCTGAAACCCTTCTGGCTGAGGTGATAGCTAGTAAGAAAGCAGTCTTCCAGGAGAGGTATTTCAGTTCTGCTGAAGCAGCAGGTTCGAAGGGCAGTAAGGTTAGTTTTTCAGAAACATAATTCAGGTCCCAGGCTGGCGTGGGTGGCCTTCTGGGTGGTCTAATATTAAAAGCTCCTCTAAGGAATTGTTTAATCAAAGGATGTAAGAACAGGGGCTGGTCTGTATCGAAATGAGCTGAAATGGCTGAGGCGTGGATTTTAACAGAAGAGAAGGAGAGGCCACTATTCAGCAACTCCGGTAGATAGTCCAGGAAAAGAGGGACAGAAGGTTGAGAGGAACTGGCCCCTCCGGACTGGCTCCAGGAGCAGAATCTTTTCCATTTCCCTGCATAAGATTTTCTGGTGCTGAGCCTTCTCTCTGTGATAATGTCTAGGACCGGTTTGCTTCACAGGTGACACTTGCTTGTCTTTAGAGCATTAGCCTTGCTGACAGTTTGAAAGTCTGCAAGTCTGGGTGCAGCACCCCCCCCCACACACTTGTGTCAAGAGGTCTGGAATCAGAAGAAGCCGCCTGGGAGGCTGTGATGTCAGGCTGTGTAGCAAGGGGTACCAATGCTGTCTGGGCCAATCTGGAGTAATGAGGATGGCCTTTGGTCTCTCCTCCCTTATCTTGATCAGTACCTTGGGAATAAGAGGCAGAGGAGGGAAACTGGAAATTAAGAGGGAGTTAGAGGTGAAGGTCAAGGCACCCACCTTCCACGCTAGGTGGTGATACTCCCTGGTACAAAAATTCTTTAGCTGGTGGTTGAGGTGAGAAGCAGAGATCCACCTCCAGATTTCCCAACTCCTGAGTGACTTGCAAAAAGATCTTTCTGTGGAGCTGCCAATCGTGGGGATCCAGTACGTTTCTGCTTCAGTGGGCTGCCAGGGTGTTGTTGATCCCCGGTAGGTATTGGGCTATTAGGTGCAATCCCATGGAGGAGGCAGTCAGCCAGAGGTTCTTTGGTAGCCTGCACCAAGGATAAGATTGTGTCCCTCCCCATTTGTTGATGTACCACATTACTGTGGCATTGTCTGTTTTGATAAGGAGAACCCCTGGCCTGAGATGGGGTTGGAAGTATGTCAGAGCCTTTTGTACTGCCATCATTTCCTTCTGGTTAATATGTAAGGGAAGGTGCTGGCCATCCCAAAGACCTTGGGTGCACCTGCCTGCTAGGTGAGCGTCCCAAGCAATTTCTGAGGCGTCAGTGGTGATGGTCTGCCTGGTAGGGCAGAGGATGAAGGGGAGACCCTTGTTCTTGGCACAGGCCCCTTCCCACCAGAGAAACTCGGCCCTTATACAAGGGATCAGACGGAGAGAGGTCTCTAGAGGCTGTGTTGACACCAAAGGTTCTTTAGATACCACTGAAGCTTTCTCATGTGAAGCCTGGCCAGAGGAATTAGAAGGATACAAGATGCCATGTACCCCAATGTTTACAGGAACTTCCTCGCTGTGAGGTGACTTTTGGATGCCAGCTGGGTAAAGTAGAGAGGCAGGAAGCTCTGCTTTTCTGGGAATAGGAAGGTCATTTGGGATGCTGTGTCAAGCAGTGCTCCCAAAAAAATGATCCTCCTGGCGTTTGCTTTGATTTTTTCTCATTGATGGTGAACCCTAAGAATGTTAGGAGGGTTTTGACAAAGCGGAGGTCCTGGAGCAGCTTTTCTTTGCACTCTGGCTGAATGAGGCAGTTGTCCAGATAAAGGTAAATGAACCACCAGCTCAGCAATGATCTGCCCTTCTGATGAAGTCATTTGACGAAAGCGCTTAACCTATGTGTCTTGTTCAATAAAACTGTGTTCGAGGTTGATACGTGATATTTATTTTGTGTTCGAGGCTGAGGGATATTGGTTGGCTGCTTGTGTTCTGGTTCTCTTGTTTTTTTGGCTGCACTTTTGAAATCTGTATATTTCTCGGTCTGTAAAATGCTATGGCTGGGGCTAAACGTTTGGTGACTACCCTGGGAGCAGTAGGATAAGCCAAAGGAAACACAGAGAACTAAAAGTGTTGTGAGCCTGCTCTGAAGTGCAGGAATTTGTTGTAGGATTCCCTTATGGGGATGTGGAGGTAGGCATCTTTTAGGTCTAGGGTCACTAACTAGGCATTTTTTGTCAGCATAGGCAGCAGCTGCTGCAAAGTTATTTGAATTTGGGGAGGTGTTCAGAATGGACAGATCCTGGATGGGGTGCCAAGTACCCCCCTTTCTGGGAACAAAGAATAGCAATAGCCTGGAATAAAAGCCTTTGCACATTTGATCTGCAGGAACAGGTTCTACTGCCCCCCTGGGATAACAGAGTTTGGACTTGTTTTAATGCCTTTGCCCACTGATTTGGAGGATAGTCTGGGTACCCTCTGGGAACTGGGAGTTCGTTGAACGTGAATTCGTATCTCTGAAAAATTATCTTTAAGACCCATTGGTCCTTTGTTACACACATCCAATGTTCTTTGCAGAGGGACAGCCTTCCTCCTAGCTTTTGGCGGATGAAAGGAGGGCAGAGGGGGAAGTGGGAGTCATTGAGAGGTTTTGCCATACAGGGATGGCCTAGAACTCCCTGCCTTTGGAGCTGAAGTGGTCTACTGTTTGGTTCTCTGCTGTCTCTGGGATAGGGGTCTGGGTGGTCTGTCCCTGCAGGGCTTACCTTGCCCCAGTCTGCTAGGTGCAGGAAAAAAACAGTGCTTGGAGGGAAAATTTCTGCTGAATCTAGGAGGTTGAACCTGAAAGAAATATTTTACTGTTTGCACTGATTTTGCTTTGTCTTCCATCTTTTTAAGCACCTCTTCTACTTTTTCTCCAAACAAGCGGTCCTTATCCAGGGGTGTATCAATTAATTTAGACTTGACATCATCAGGGAGAGGTTGTTTCTTCAACCATGCATGTCTCCTAATGACAGATCCAGACACTGCTGCCCTGCTTGAGGCTTCTAGTGTGTCATATCCAAAGTGTAAAGAGTGTTTTGCCACTTGAAAAGTAGAGTGCAGTAAATCTGCTAACTCTTTATAATTGGCACAGTCAGGAAAGGTAGAAATCTTTTGCTTTAATAGTTAAGTGTGTTGTTGGTATTTTAACATATGGAACTGACAGTGGAGTTGCTCTGATAGCTAAGGTTGCAGAGGTGTAAACCTTCGTACCCCATCTGTCCAGAGCTCTGGTATCCTTGTCAGGAGTAGTAGAATTCTTTGCAGAACTAGCCCTAGCTTCTTTAGGTCCCTGTGTAATGACCTCCAAGTCTGCAGCAAGATTTCTGTACAGGTATTTGTGAGAATCCAGTACTCTGAAATACCTGTAGGTGGGAGGCAGTCAGGGTCTAAGTTGGATTCATGGAAAACATAATCCACCACTTCTAAGATGGGGCAATGGCCAGGAGTCTGTGCTGGGAGACTGTCTAGAAACTCTCTTAGCCTTTTCTTAGACTGAGGGAAGTCCTGTGATTCCCAGTGGAAATGTTCCCTGAGGGTGTGAAGGGTTTCCCCAAAGAGAAAGTCTTCTGGTGGGGAGGCAGAAGGAGTGCATTCCTCTGCATCTGAATCCTCATAAGCAGTCAGAGGCTGTTGTTCCTCTTCAAAATTGGAATAATCAGATTCCAGAATCCTGCTCTGCCATTAGTACAGGAGAAGGGTCTCTTTTCCTTTTAGACGTTGTGGCCTGACTACCCCTGATAAGGGAGATAAGATCCTCCGCCATCTTAAGCATTTGAGCTTGGGGTGGTGGAGCATGCATAAGTTGGTGGCTAGAGGTAGATTTTCTAGGAGTGGCCTGGCTTCTACGCCTAAGAGTATCCATCGGTCTGAGAGAAATGGTAGTCAGATGAGAAGACATTTTTTGTCTAGAATCGGTAGTGCGAAATGCCTCCTCGGAAGCCGGTGCCTGCATCACGGCTGTGGACCCAACCAAGGCAGAGACAAAGAAAGGCTTTGAAGATGAAGATTTTTGCGGCATACCAGACTCTGAAAGGGTCTCAGTAGAAGCCTGCAAAGATAGATCAGGCATCAGGGGCTGTGAAAGCACCTCACTGAATTCTGGAGAACTGACAACCTGCTTAGTGGTACCATAGTTGGAAGACTTAGCCTTGTGTGGTCTGTCTCTATCTTTATCCCTATGTTTTTTAGGAATATCTATGGATTGTTGGATGATGAATGCCATTTGTGAAGACGGAGGATGAAAATACCTTTCTACAATAAGAGCTCTACGACGAATGGTTCTCACGTTAAAGAGGGAACAGAACCGGCAATGGGGGAAGTCATGGTCTGGACCTAAACAAGTGACGCAGTATGAATGGAAGTCTCGGTGTGGGATCTGCTTTCCACAGGCGAGACAATTTTTAACTTTTTCAGACATCGGTTAGTGCAAGAAAAAAGGAACCCAATGGGGTACTTAGCTTTAGATGTTTTCAGCTGTAATCAGAGCAATGGTAGTGACCAACCGGCACACTTGCAAACTGCTTCTGCTACGGGCTCCATGGCAAGAAAGACTGATGTAATGGTGTCAGTTGCCTTGCTTTATAGCACTGACTACCTGATGTCAGTTTACAAGCGAAACACTGACTCTGGTATTCGGGCCGGCCGAGGGCTACCACAGCATGGATAACCCACAGGTGATGACTGCAACAGTGAAACATGAAGAACATCCTCAGTTTCTACTACTTTACCTTCTCCATTACTAACTCTTGTCTACTTTTCTTCTTGGTTTTCTTATTTTTGTATTGTTAGATTTTACATATCCAGATGCCTTTGCCTGTATTTCTCTTCAAATATCTTTGGTGCTGGAGTTTTTGTATTTCTTAGTTTTGCTTTCTCCTTTGCATAAACATTGCACCATAGTAAAATTTCTTTTTTTCTTTCACATGTCCATATTTCTTCTTCAGATGTTTCCTGTCCCTCCTGTTTCTCCATACTTGGAGGACTCAATGTTCCATCATGCTGTGATATAACCCTTGTTAGACTTTCTCCACTAAATCCTGTGCTTCACAGGTATTCCATAACTTTAGCTTATATTTTTTAACTTCTGCTTTACTAATCTTCTGTTCTACGTTCCCTCTTTGTGATCTTATTTTAGTATTGTGAAATGTTCCATATCAGGATGCCTTTTGCCTGCATTTCTCTTTGAATATCTTAGGAGCTGCTTTTTGTACTGATTAATTTGGCTTTCTTTTTTACAAAAATATTGCACCATATCAGATCTCTCTTTCCTAGGTCCATATTTCTTTTTTATACCTTTCAAAAATCTCTAGATTTTGTTCTTTATTTCTGCACTTCCTCAGTCGCTTCTTTTTTCCAAACGGCCCAAAGTTTCTTAGTCTACATAATGTTTTACATAAAACTGTGATATTAATGAATACAATTTATGTGAAGCTTCTGACAGTTTTTCTTGTGAAGGTATTTTTCTTTCCTCTAACTTTTCTCTTAATCTTTTTGTATACCTTCTGTCTGAAAATTCTGGGCTGCTTGCATAATAGTATCAATACATGCATTTCTTTCTTATGCTCAATAGTACACTATGATTTTTATAGCTCTTTTTTGACCTATCATTTTTGTGGACTACTACTTACTTCTACAACTGGGGGGACATCCTCCCTCTGGACCTGGCCTAGCCCCACTGTAGGAATGTTTTCCATGTCTTGGAGGATTCTACACTGTCATTTTTTCCAGTCCTGGCACCAGTGCACCTACCAAGAATGGGCATTTTTTTTTTATCCTGGGTCTTGTGCATCTAGCTATCTTTTTTTATTTTTAACCTACTTCTGTCCATTATATAAGCTGTATAAAATACAGTCTATATATCAGTGTTGTCTTGGTGAGATTTTATGAAAAACAGGGTCCAGCTCAAGAAGGTACTCACCAAGACTTGAGGATGAATTCAGTTCCAGCAATACTTGTCTGCTTTGCTTGCTGATTCATCATCTCTCCATTCGGACCCCCCCCCCGTCTGATGATATTAAAGCCAAGCTTTTGGATGCTCCTCTGGATAACCAAAATCTTTTTGGGACAGCTGGGGCTGGCCTATTTGAGTCTCTACACATTAACAGTAAGGCCGTGCAAGAGCTTAAGCATATTTTTGTCTCCTCCTGTTCCTAAATTTTAAGAGGAATTATCCCTGTAAATCTGCCCTTGTCCACAGACAGCCTCATCAGCCTTCCAAAGGTAGAAAATGGTCTATATGTGTTCCTCCTGCCAAGCCTACTCAGACACCTACATCTCAGAAACCTTGTTTTCAAAACAAAGCTCTCTCTGACATTTTGCTTCCTCCACCAACCCCCGGCTAGGTCTACCTAGTCCCACCACATTTCTCTGTCCCTCGCAAATTGGCAACAGATCACCTCAGATTCTTGGGTTCTCTCTATCATTTAGCAGGGGTATTTCATGCTGTGGAAGTCTCTTTCCCCTTTTCAGGCATTCTGCAGCCTCCTCCAGATGAATTTTCTCCTTTCCCACCCTTTAAGACCAAGGCACCATTCAACCTGTTCCACCCACCCAAGTCAGAAGGAATTTTTACTCCAGGATGTTGTTGGTTCCCTGGAATAAGGGGAACCTGGGAGACCATTCCTGGATCCTTCTCTTCGCAGTACTTTCCTCAAGAGCCCTTCTTTCAGGATGCCTCTTCACACTATTTTTCCTCTCCTTCCTCAGGCCTTCCTGGTCCCAGTCAATAACAATGATGCCTATATCTTCATATCCTCATTCACCCTGTGTTCAGGAAATGTTTGTTTCTCTGTTTCTTCCACTGATTTTCAGTTCTTTACTTTGCCCTCTGACCGCTCTACTGCCCCAAGAGTATTCACTAAATGTCTCACTCTTATTGCTTTTTGCAGGCTTCAAGGGAACCAATATTCCTTTTTCTGGATGACTTGCTTATTCAGGCTCTTTTGCCCAGCAGTCTCCTACAAGATCTCCACTTTACCATTCTTATTTTGCAAAGTGTGGGGTTTATCCTCAATCTCAAAAGGTCAGCCCTTATACACTCCCAAGATCAATTTTTTTTGAACTGCAGGATTCAGACAATTCTCACGTTGACTTCTCTTCCTGCTGCCAAGGTTCTGCTTTACAATCTTCTTCCAGTCTCTTCTTCCTCCATTCTCCATCACAGCCACGGACTTTCTCAAAGTTCAGGGCTTTATGACCTCCACTATCCCCATGCTTGCTCTTGATAGACTCCATATGAGGAAGCTACAATGATACCTCAAATTAGTGCAGCTTCAACATGGTCACTCCCCTGAAGCTCCTTGTTCCTGTACTCTTGTCTCAAACTCGAGCTCCAGTGGTGGATTCTGCAACTTTCTCCTGTTCCTTCCCAAGAACTGTTTGCAGATGCCTCAGACCTGGGGTGAGGTGCCTCCTCTGAAGGTTCAGAGTCCCTAGCCTCCTCACCAGAAATCAACATAAAAGAGATGATGGCTCAACAGGCTTTTCACCCCCTTTCGCTTCCTGGCCCCCTGAAAATCTTCATGAACAATACCACCGTGATGTGGTATATCAACAAGCAGGGGGCACAAGATCTTACCATCTTTGCAAACTAGCTCTTCAGGCCCAAGATATAGCTTTAGTTATCAGGTGACTCTTTACATTGTTTACATTCTTTCATAGCACAACCTAGTGGCAACTCTCTGACACAGGCTCACAAATGATACCTCACAGAAATGTGTTTCTGGACAGAGTCCATCTGTGGGGTATTCCTCAGGTAGACTTTCACCTCCCCTCTGAAAGGACAATTTCCCCTATTCTGTTTAAGAGTAACAAGTCCTAGGGCATGGAAAGGGGATGCCCAGTATTTTCTTTGGGAGTGAATGTTTCTGTATGCCCTTTCCTCCCTCTCTTTGCTGCCAAGAGTTCTGCACAAGATCAAGTAGGACTCTCCCAAAATCTTGTCAGTGACTCCCTTTTGGCCCAGACAGCACTGGTTCCCCCTTCCTTTTAATCTGGCCAGATGCAATCACCAAAAATTACGTCACCCAGTGGATCTTCTCACACAAGACAAGGGATATCATATCCAGCCTCACTGGTCCACTTTTCAAATTACTCTGTGGGCGATAGGGTTTTGATCCCGTTCAGGCACCTCTTTTCTAAGGATGTGCTTTGGGTTCTGCAGGAGGCCAAGAAACCCACTACCAGCAAATCATAGAAGTCTAAACAGAAAAGATTTCTGTTTAGTGACCCTCTCACCATCAGGATTCTTTTTCAGTGGGGATCCCCTTGGTTCTCTTACTTGTGTGATATGCTCCATGATGGCTTAGCATACTCTACAGTTAAAGCTCAACGGTTAGTGATCTTTGCTAATCTGCTTTTGAATCCTCCTTTGAACGCTTGGTTTGAGGTCAAGCAATTTCTTAAAGGTGTCCTTCATATCAGGTCCTCTAGAAAGCCTAGTCTACTTTCTTGGAACCTTAATTTTGTACTTGAAAATTGACTCTGACTCCTTTTGAACCTGCTAGTTCAGCTTTCTTGAAACACTGTTCGATTGTTGGCTCTTACTTTGGCCAAGAAAATGTCTAAACTTCAGGCTCTTACTCCTTTCTTTGATTTTTCATACAGCCAAGAATGTCCCTTCATACTAACCCTTCTTTTATGCCCAAAGTGGTTAATGAGTTGTGACCTAATCAGTCTTTTCAAATTCCTTCCTTTTTTTCCTTCTTGACAGTTTGCCAGCGAAAAGACTCTGCACACCCTGGACCTGCAGAGACAACTCAGATGTTACTTAGATAAAACAAAGGTTATTCGCAAGTCAGAGCACCTTTTTGGTTACTTTCATCCCATGACTTCAGGTTTGGCTGTTTCCAAGCAAATCATTATCTCCTGGATTTCCGAGGCCATTTCCTTTTTCTATTCCTTTTATAGGTTCATAGGTTTATACTAGGCTATCTGCCCTAAGGCATTTAAAAGCCTAGCCCAAAGTTTTGTGGCTTACGCCACCCCTTGTATGAAAAAATACTGTACCCATTAGTTTGTTGTGCCTGTGTCCAGCAGTGACACAGAGATGATTCCCGGGGTAAACCTACGATCTCCCATCCACAGGTCAAGATTTCTCTTGAACAGAGCCAGCGAGGTGCTCTGCCTCACATGGACCGAGATTTTATTCCACAGCATAGGGAGTCTGAGTGATAAATCTATCCCTCCAGCACGTCCTATTTATATCCGTGCTAAGGTTTAAGTCGCTTGCTCTAGTGGTTTTGGTGGATTTGGATTTTTGAGGTGGAGCATGTCCATTAATTCCAGGTTGGACATGGCCTTGTATGTCAGGCACATGTCACCTCTGAGCAGACGGTATGCGACTGACTAGAGCTGGAGTTTCTTCAATCTGGCAGCATATGACAGATTTTGGAGTCCCTTTATCCTTTTGGTGAGGAACCTTTGGGGTCTCTCCAATTGCTGCAGATGTCGGGTGAGATACATCCCGAATGGGGCATTGTACTCATCATTGGTCTGATAAGTGAAGAGTACAGGGGAAGAATGACCTCACTAGATCTGGATGTGAATCCTTCATGATCAGGTGGGCAATGTAGAAGGTCTTTCTAACCACTTTAGCAACGTGAGTGTCAAAAGAAAGGCCACTATCAACCTGGGTCCCCAGGTCCCTGATAACCTCTTCTGTGCTTAGTGGATTGCCGCCTATATGGTAGCTTGGGGTTACCTTGTTTTTCCTGAAGGGTATGACTATACATTTTTTGGCGTTTAACTTCAGGCCATGGCTCTGGCACCAGCTATCTGTTTCCGTGAGTCCCTTCTGAAGGATATCCGTGTCCGATGCACTTTCCACTATGGCGCCCAGTTTGCAGTCGTCTGCAAACATTGTCAGCCAAAGTCCCCCCATGTTGGCCTGTACTTCTGAGAAGTAGATGCCGAACAATAGGGGCCAAGGACCGAGCCCTGTGGGACACCACTTGTGACCGGCTTGGAGTCTGACATAGCGCCAGCAACTCTAACCCTGTGGGTTCTGTCCTTAAGCCAGTTTGCAACCCATCTTGTGACATATGGGTTTACATTTAAGCTGGTAAGTTTTTCTACAATACCAGAGTGGGGTATTGTGTCGAAAGCCTTTGCAAGGTCAAGGTAGGCTGTATGGACTGCCTTTCCCTCATCAATGGCCTTGGTGACTGTTTCGAAGAAGTCAACCAAGTTCAAAAGGCATGATCTGCCCTTGACAAAGCCAAACTGGGTCGAGTCCAATGTCTGCAAGTCCCCTATATCTTTGTTTATGAGCTCCATTATGATCCTCTCCATAGCTTTGCAGACTAGACTTGTTAAGCTTATGGGTCGGTAATTACCAGGGTCCAGAGGCACCGCCTTTGTGGAGTGGGACCACAGTTGCCGATGCCACTCCTTGGGCACGTATCCTGTGGTAAGGCTGAGATTAAACAGCTGCCTTATGTGCGGGTTTAATTCCTCATTTAGCTCATGTAGCACACAGCCGGGGACACCATCCCGTCCCATTGATGCTGTGTTTTTAGCTTTAGAGAGAGCAGCTTTCACCTGCGCATTTGAGATGTCTGGGAGGCTACACTTCCGCTAGGATAGTTATCTCTCCTTTAGGGGGGTGAAGTTTGCACTGAACCTGTCTGCCAGTATGTTGGCAATGTCTGTGGGTTCAGTGATTTTTGTATCATTTTGGACTAATTCTGAGCTTATCTGGGAGTTTCCACCCAGGTTCCTAACATGCTGAAAAAGGCCTTATGATTGTCCTTTGAATCCATGGCAATTTTTCTCTCAAAATTGGCCTTAGTTGATTTTATGAGTGCTTGTATTTTTTTACTAATAATGATCAGGGGTGACTTCCCTTTTATGGAATTTGTTCTATCATGTAATAGCTTTCTCCTCTTATTGTAAAATGTCAAATGTTTTATGTCAAATGTGTTTCTTCCTCTATAAAGCCACATTCTACAAGGCCAGTTGCCTCTTCTGGTGCATTTTTCAAGGGTTTGGACACCAATTTCCTTGAAGCTGCTACTTGGTCCTCTGCTCATACTTTTACTAAGTATTACACCATAAAATGGATGTTATTTCCAGGGTTAGGACAGGTTTTGCCAGGGCTATTCTGCATGGGTTTGTTGAAGGGTCTTCTGTGCCTTCCTCCTTCCAGCCTTCTTAGCTCTTGCACGCTCTCTTCAGTGAAGAATACTGTAACAGTGATAAGGAAGGATATAGTACAGTTGTGTAAAATCTTACTGTAACAGTAAATTTCCTCCTCTTCACTGTTGCAGTATTCAGTCCTTCCCTCCTTCCCCCTCTTTTCTAGCTCTTGCCCCTGTGTTTTGTCATCTTCCTGGCCAAGGGGCTCTCACTTCTTTTTTTCTTTCTGAACTTTTTACTTCTGGAGATGCATGTTCTTCTTTGTCCTTGTGGGTGTTCTTTTCCTCCTGGGGCAATTCAGCTCTGGATAACTGTGCCCGTATGTCACCTTTATGCCTTATGCCAAATGCAAGGAACACACGTGATGTACAGTGATAAGATATAAAGGCTTGGTATACTCTCCAGATGTACCCTTAGTAGGAGATCCCTTCAGTGGAGAATACTGCAACAGCAAAGAGAAGGACACTGACTCTTATGGCAAGATTTTACACAACTGTACTTTATGGCGAGTATGTCATTTCAGTATGGGACACAGTTCCCAGCTACTGTAAAACGTGGGTGGTCTTATGGAAGGTTATTCTGAAGCACAGCCAAACCAAAAGAGGCTCTTCATATGGATTTTATGTTCAATTTACAACATGAAATGAAGGTATGGACCTCATACTAGGTAGCGTCAGCTCAGATGTCATCAAAAAGTATGCCGGAAAGGAAGTTTGTCAAAGCTACAGATCTAGCAAAATGGGCATTTTGGGTATTGGCAGTAATAAAACCCATTCTTTGTAAAAGTAATGCATGCATTCTGGCAAGCAATGGGAGACAGTGACCTTGGATACCCCTTTTCCATCATTACAGGGGAGTAAGGGACAGATGAATTTTCCTGAAGGCTTTTGTCCAGTGTAAACAAAATCATAACTTATGGTAAACATCCAGCAAGTGTAATGTACATTTGCCTTTCTTTAAAAAAAAACTGGGAAATAAAACACAGGAAGAGTTACAGATTGGTTGAGATATGATTCAGAAGCCACCTTTGGAAGGTAAAAAAGCTGGTTTTCAGCACACATTGTTTTGAAAGACAGAGTTGGGAGGCTTGTGGACAAGACACAGAGCTCAGAAATTCTTCTAGCAGAAGCAGCAGCAACCAAGAACAAAGTTTTCCATAATAAAAATTTTAAATCAACTATGATAGCAGATTCAAATGGAGTGCTAGTTAAGGCCCGCAGTAAATTGTAATATCCTCAGGAAGAACTGGGTCTTTAAGAAGGAGCATAATAGAAAGTTGCTCGAAGGAAAGCTTTAGATAGTCTTAAGGATGCAAAGGGCATGTCATTCTCGCCAATGTGAAAGGAAGACATGGCTGCCAGTTGTATTCAGATAGAAACATTGCTGGCTCCAGTCTAAAAAAAAATGAGCAAGAAATTCCAAGAATGCTGTAAGAGAAGCCAAAAAGGGATCAAGATTGTTTTCAACTGCCCAGACAGAAAACCTACTCCACTTACTTTTGTAAATCTTGTGTGCAGAAGGTTTCTAGGTAGAAGTCAGAATATGAACAACTGAGAAAGAAAATTTGGACTGTCCAGCCATCAATGGAATTGGAGAAACCATTCTACTAACTTGAGGGATTGAATGTCCAGGTGAGGCAACCCCAACAGTTGAGAAAGCATACCCAGAGCAGATGCCAGCATGCAGGTAGGGTTTACTAGACAAGGCCAGTGAAAGGGAAACCACACTTGTCGAGGTCAGTAGGGGGCTATGAGGATGACTGATCTTCCTCACAGATGCCTTCTGTAAACATTATGGAATCAAAGGAGTGGGAGGGTAGGCATAATGGAGTCCTAGGGCTATCTGTGGGTCACAGCTTCCTTCACTAAATCCCCCTCCAAGTGGATCAGAGAAAGGAACTTGCCTGCACTTGGTGTTGTGAGGAAATGCAGAGAGATCACAGCAAAGTTGGCCCCAATGACTGAAAATCTGCTCCATGCCTACTGGATTGAAAGACCACTCATGAAAGAGTAGGTCAGAGTTTATCAACCTGTCTACTAACGCACTGGATTCCCCAAAATATGCATTGCTATTAGAAAGTGGTGAGAAGATATTGCCCATTGTTACACTCTCATGGCCTCATGTGGTTCCTCCCAGTTTGTTGATGTACCAGACTGCCATGTATGTCTGGAAAGATATCGCATCTAAGGAAGAGAGCCCTGAAAGGCTTGCAATGCTAGGAGAACTCCTCTCATCTTCAAGACATGGATAGGCAGACTGGTCTCCGATTGTGGCCACGTACCTTAGATAGTCTTTTCCAGGTAATGCTCCCCCACTTCAGGTGAGAAGCATCCATGGTCATTGTGGCTTTGGGCGTGGGGGGGGGTGAAGCGATGCCCTTTTGAAACATGTGGAGACTCCAACCACTGGGTGCATGTCTTTCAAATCTTTGTTAAAAATACTTGAACATACATAGGTTGCTGTCTTACTGACCACTGGACTGCAAAGATCTACTGTAGAACTCACATGTATTACCTGGCTAGGGGAACCAAGGTAATCAAAGCTGCCATGTAGCCTAGAAGACAGAGAATTGTTTTTGCTGGTGGCTTCTGATAGGACAAGATAGTCTAAGCTTGGTGATGAATAGATGGAATCCTTGTTTGGGAAAGTTTTGCAATTTGTAGCTTTGTCTCCATCTGTGCCCCTATGAACTCTAAAGATGGAAATGGATGAAATTTGGACTGTGCTAAATTTACTATGTTCCCTAGATTTGAGCAGAAATGGTACAAGGAGTCCCTGACTTGGATGAATAGATCCCTGGTGAGGGCGGTAATGAGTCAGTCATCCACATAAGAGAAAACCAGGAACCCTGGAGATGAACAGGAGCTACTACTACTGGCCATACATTTGGTGAACACCTGGGACAGAGGAAGCTGTAGTGAGACCGAAAGGCAAAGCTCTGAATTGAAAATGACCGTCTCCCAGCTGGAAGCGAAGTCCATCTTTACATGGTAGCATGCATCCTGAACATCCATCAAGCACATCCTGTCATTCTCCCGCAGTACAGGAGAAAATGAACTGTACCAGGACCATCCAGAATTTTGTTTTCTTGCAAATTTGTTGACTTAGGCCCAGAATTTGCCCTGGGTCAACATTTTTCTTTGGCACTAAAAAGAACCTTGAGTAAATACCAGATCCCGGAGGACTTGGTTGTTTAGAAGCTTCTTTATTTCTGAAGTAGCCACTTCCCTTTCAGAGGGTACTATGTCAAGAAGTCTTTTGGGGTTAAATGGGGAGGGTGAAAGAGGATGAAGAAGTCTCTGTTTATGATCCACTGCACACATCTGTCTTGACTGATGGATGTCCAGGTGGTTGGATACAGGGATACCACCCCTCCCAAACTGCCTCCACAGTGTTGCAGACAGGCAACCACTCAAGAGCGCTGAAAAGGCTTCTTGACGAAAGAACCATTGAAATTTTGATTCTGTGGACCATCTCTGCCTCTAGGACAATACCCATTATAAGAACAAAAAACAAAAACAGTTCTCCCTCTGACATAGGAGGCTCTCTATTCAGAAGTGTCAACAAACTCTTGGGGGAATTTGCAAAACCAATTTTTCTTGCTGCCTTTTTGGGTCCTGAAAAAGGACCTTTGAAAAGTGGAAAATTTTATCCCTATGGCTTTTTCACTTCTAGAAACAGTCTTTAACTCTAGGAACAAGAGAGTGATTTGTCTTAAGAAGCATTCACTTAAGACATCTTAAAATCTCAAAGCCTCAACCAAGCATGTCTCCTGTTGGATATGCCCATGTTAACTGCTCTAGATGCACCCTCTGCAGCACTGGAGATAAGGCGCATACAGTCAGACAAGGACTGCTGGGTAGCCAACTGGGTATCAATGCACTTTCTTTGATCTGCAGACAAGGTCCCTGGGAGAGATCTGGAGATGATCCGAGTCAAATCCTTCTGAAAACATGTACTTGTGCCAAATAATTCAAAGCCATCACCAGGAAAGTAGACAAGGTGAAAACTCACTTCCCAAATCTGTCCAACACACAAGACTCCCTGTTCAGTGGATGGACAGAGAAGCTTTCTTCTGCTAGTTCCTTTTAGGTGACTGCTGCAACTACCATATAATCCATGGGACAGGCCCTTGCTCCACAGGGGATGATCCTTAGAAGATACAAACTTATCAGGTTTCTTAGGGATGAGTTCACCTGTGTCTGGTTCCTTCCACAATCACTTATAGCATGGTCCATCATCTCATTAGCACAAGGGAGTACCCAAGATATAGACTGTCCGAAACAAAAAGACTTGCAGGTATACAGACTCCTCAGAGGTAGGGTCTTTGGGCTTCCAGTCCCCTCTGTTTGAGGATTTCTAGAATGTCTCTAAAGGAGACTTTTTCTGGGGGTGACCAGGGGGAAACCTCCCCATCATCGAAATCAGTGTCCTCTGTGACAGACTCTTCAGGGGAGTCCATGTGTTTCCTCTTACACAGCTTCTTGCAAGGGGACTTTTCAGTGGGAATATCTGAAGAGGACTTAGAAGAGGGGTGATCCTCAGTTGGTATCTCTTGCATCCTTAGAGCTCACTCTCCGGGTACAGAGGTTGGCAAAAGCTCTGGGTAAACAGGGTTCATGGGGTGAGACTCCGGTAACATAGCAGTCACCTGGGAACTAGCAGTGGCCAAAGTCCTCTCCGTAATTTGAAAATCAGGCCCCCTGAGGGGGGATGGGAGCCCAAAACAGAGACAGAAACTCGAAACCAGGGTCACAACCTGCCCCCCCAAGAGACCCACCTACAAAGCCAGCGCCAAGGAAAGAACCTTAGCCGTCAAAGTTTGAAGAGGTAAGGACAACTCCGTATAAAAAAGAGGAGTCAACTCAAACCCCGCTGACCCAACGGTGGAGGCACGATTCCAGGGACCCATCAGTGCCAAAGGCACAGAGAGAGTCAGAGCCATGCCCGGAACTGAAGACAAGGATGTGGTCAGTGCCGGAGCCATTGAAACCTTTGTGAATGGAGTAGACTACTCTAATGCCTCACTTGGAGGTCAGAGGAGAAATATATGTAGGAGTGCTGGGGGATTACTACCATGCTCCAGGTGGGAGAGGGGGCTAAGAAGATTGAGGAAGACTCCTAGCTGTCAGAAGCTGATCCACCAGCCTCACTATGTCAACTTCAGAAAGACTCCTGGTGGAGCGAACGGACAATCCAGAGGGAGATTCTGGCCTCTATAAATGGATTAGGAAGCTGACTCAGGAAGGGGTCAACAAACAGGGAATATCTTGTCCTGGGTGTGTAGAAAGTTCCAGTCTTCAGCACCAAATTAGAAGTTATACGCTGTGGAGCAGTAGGAGGAAACTTAAGAAGCCAGTGCCAACGCCAAAGTAGTTACAGGTGCAGTTGCTGTAGCTGGTGTCAATGGCACCAAAGCAGTGGTTGGTGCCGAAGACTCTAGTCCATTCTGTGAGTTTCAGAACCTTTGGTTTTGATTCCGAAGAGGAACCACCAGATGGGTACTTAAGTTTTTTAGATGTTGGTGCCGATGGAGATGTTGGCACCAAATGACTAGCTTTTGAACCAGTGGCCTTTGGAGACTGGTCTGCCTTGGACAAAGCTTCTTCAAAGGGGGATTTAAGAAGCCCTTTAAGTTTATTATAATGCTCTACAAGGGCACTAGTGCTGAAGCCTTGGCAGAAAGAGCACTCCCAAGTCCAAATGAGGAGGACCCAAACAATAAACGCAAGAATCATGCCAGTCAGAGTTAGGCATTTTCCTGCCACACTCTTGGCACTGCTTAAATCCCATGACAGACTTGGACTTTTGTTGATATAAGAACAGAAGGCAGAAACTCAGTCAAAAAGGAGCACAATACACTCATGGAAGAAAGGAAAGGGAGATATCCTACCAATGAAGGTAGGAAGAATTATCAAACAGTAGCAGACAAGGAGAGAGGGGAACTATTAACAGTGGTAGAAAAGAAATACCAACAGATATACGGTTAACAGTAATTAAATCACTCGCACAAGAAATGGTGGGTAGACAAAGGCTAAGAAAATTTACAAGGCTTTTAAGTAAGACGGCAAATTAGATTGGAAAATACTCAAATTATTCATTCTCTAACAGAGAAGTCACCACAATGGCCAGACATCCACGGAAGTACACTTTATTAAATAAAAAACAAAAGACTTGGCGCCTTACAGTGGCATAAGTCTCATCTGCCACATAGTCTCCCTGAATTCCAGTAATGTTTTAAAATCACCCCCCCCCCAATTATACACCACTTTATCTACAATAAAAAACTTTATTGGAATTCAGAGAGACTATGTGGCAGATGAGACTTAATGCCGCAGTATTCCCAGGTATAAATGACAGTTGCTCTATTACTAGCTTACTGAAATTAAGGTTGATGCAGGTTTGATATAGTACATAGGTGATGTATTTTAACAAGTTTTTTTATTGGTTTTACATAATTTAAGCATTTTTAACTATAGTTAATATATACAGCCAGATGCTAAACCTTTAAGAAAGGGATTGACATTTGTTGTTTAATTAAATGTCATTCAATTAAACTATGCTATACAAGGGAACTAAATGGAAATGTGAATTTGACTCTGATGATGCCTAAATGTAATTGAGGGAAGCACCAAGTCTTTTGTTTTTTACTTAATAAAGTGTACTTCTGTGGATGTCTGGCCATTGTGGTGACTTCCCTGTTTGGAACTTCTGTTTTACTAATTACCTAGTGTGAATCTTGTTGGTTATAATTTTAATATTTTACTTCGCTGCGAGAGAAAAGACTCGGCTGACACACATTTCTTTAACAGTGGCAAATGAGATCTGAGGTAATGTAGAGAGGAGCACTGTGGGTAGAATCTTATCTCGAGTTTTTTGGCTGGTGCAAGCTGTACAATGGCTAGACTGGTTCCAAGGATCGGGACCATAACCCTACAGTCAAGAAGAGATGAGGACTAACATCAGATCTCTTCTTTTTTGTGTAAAAAAGTAAATTGCAACTAAGAAAGTTAGTTTTTTTTTTTTTTTTTTTATTTGGAAAGGGAAATGTCCAGCATCTAAGGCAAAAGACAAGGGAAAAGCTTTGGGGAGGAAGAGATAGCCAATAGAAATAGTAACAATAGTAATAGTAATAACAGCAATAATAATAATAGCAACAACAATAATAATAATAATAATAATAATAAAAATAAAACAAAAACAAAACTTCATCAAAAGATTATTTAGAAGTTCACTTATCTAATATGCACCTGAACACTAAAAAATCCGTTCTACTCTTATGGCAGCAAACGAGCTATAGGGTAGCTGGGTTGATAAAGGGGAATTATGGGTAAGGGAAGGAGCCTGAGCACTGGATCCAAAGCTTGAAAGTGGTCACAGTGGAATCACACTCCAATCTGAAGACCCCAACACAGAGAAATGGATGGAAAAGACAACATCAGATCCAAAGGGCTACAAAACGAAGATGATGCGGAATGGAAAGATCTAAAACACAAACAAGGAAGCAGGTAAGAGGAAGCTACTGACATAATGTATTTCTTATGAGGAAGCAGATGAAATCCAATACAGAGGAAACAGCATAATACTCAATATAACAATTAGAGAAGCGGTAGCAAAGCCTATATGGGTGGAGTACACAGATAAGCCCTTACTAGGGCCACGGCATCCTGAGTTTGAGACCTTGGGACTTAGTGTAGGCAAGATGAATGTGCCCATTTTGGTGAGAGGATAGCAGTGCACATGCTCAGAACACACTCCTGTGATTTAAGTCCCCTGGTAGAACCCACAAGAAACAACTGTGCAGTGTTGCCTGAAGAAGGACAGAGTGTTCTTAAGTCACCCCTTTATGCAAGTGAAGGGCAGACCAGCACTGATGTCCACTGTACAAATCTGAGGGAAGTGAGAAGGTTATGTAGACTCTGATAAGTGACAGGCACTAAGAGTAACTGATGGGTCAGCTGAGAGAGAGCAAAAAGGTGGCAAACATCAGCAACAAACAAGTAAATTACAGGACAGAGAAAAAAAAATGAGCAATGCACTTCTAACAGCCTAAAACCCCTAACCAACAGACAAGGCAGTCACTCATTTTTACCAAGTCTTCCTAACCACCCTGAACAAGCAAGTCCCACTCAGAAATAAAAGTTAAAGCTATTCCAGTCCTCTGGCTAACAAAGACTACCAAACGGTTATTAATAAAAACGTTGAGGACTGTAAATTGGGAGCTCTTATAGATCCCTCCACGACACAAACATCTTGCAAGTGTATTTAACACAGAAATGATGGTGCAAAAGCCATGACCTAAACACAATGCCAAAAAATGCATTACAGTGTCCCTTGGGGAACTTATCAGTGCAAGTTAATTACTACATTGATAAAATGCCCCTAAGAGTAGATCCAGTAGTAAGAGATCCAGGAAAATATGTAGACAGTAATCTGACCTTTGACCAACGTATAGCTAAGGTAATAAGAAAATCACTATACTTCACTCAACTTATAGGTAAAGGTATGGCATCTAGGTTCAGGGACGTTAGAGCACCACTCTAATCATCTCTTAACAGAACTATAATTGAATACAATGCCCCCTTTGGCATGTATCTAACCAGACAGTTAGAACGCCCACAAAGGTTTCACAACAGGAGAATTCAGGGCATGAACACCCTGATCATCTAAAGGTTCTGCCACTGTATTCAATCTCCTACACACTGCAAAGAGGAGATATTTGTCTAACTTACAGAGTTTCCTCAAACTCAGCCCTGACTGATCCATGGCACATGCGCAAAACAAACAGCAAAACAAATAGCACTAGAAACACTAGACCCAGGGATATGAACTTTGCTTGTGATATAAGCAGAACATGCTAGAGAAACTGCTGTGTGTCCCAAAAGATCCCTACACTTTGGAACAGGTTCCCCATATGAGTAAAACAAGAGTTCACCACTGACCCTTTTCAAACAAAACCTTGGCAACTGGATGGGAAATCATAAATTTACCCAACAGCCTGGCCATGCCCCTTATGGGCAAAGGCTGTCAATAAGAAAAATATTATCATAACCCCACCCACAAATCCTTAGCTACCTGCCTACTGACATGCTCCCCCCTCCCCCCGTGGGATATTTGGGATCCAAGCCTAGTAATAACCTATAAAGATAGACCACTCCTGGAAAAATTAAGTTATGTACTCACCATAACTACGCATCTGTGTTGTCCATTTTCATTCTTCCTGAATATATGGGCTCGGATCCGACTTGACCATATATACCAGACTTCGGATCCGGGTCTCGCGTCCTCCCTCTACCCATAATGCCCTACCTACTCCATCTCCATCCCCATTACCTAAGATAGAGTTTTCTGCCATATAGTCCTACAGTTAGAGAGACAGTTTAAGTTGATAGAAATAGACAGTGCTCAAACCTGGAACTGTAGGTTCCAAATACAGTCCAACAGGTCTGCCCAGAAACAAAAAGGATGGGGGATGGATGAGAGGGAAGTTGAGGAAGAATAAAAATGGATGACACAGAAGCCTAGTTGTTTTGAGTACATAACTTAAATCTGATGATGTCCTTTTCATTTTTCCTCAGTGTATGGGACAGAGTCCCCAAATGCATTGATCTTGGGTGGCCCTCATGGAAGGATATTCTGGTGTACTGCTGAATCAAATACAGCTCTCTTTCTGGAAATGATATCCAATTTGTAATGGGAGACAAAGGTACAAGTCTTGGACAATGTCGCTGCATCACAAATCATCAAATCAACATTCTTGACCAAAAGGCAGTCGAAATAGCCACAGATGATAATGTCATACCTTTCTGAGAATAAATCCATGAAATACAGTCAGCAATCTATTTAGCTAGGGAAACTTTAGAAAATGAATGGCCTAGGCAATTTGGAGAGAAAGACGCAAAAAGCTGGTGCGATTTTCTAAACTGTTTTGTCCTGTGAAGATAAAAATGTAGTTGTATGTGCACATTAAGGAGGTGTAGCATCTACTCTCCTTTACTAGAAAAACTGGTAAGTGGATGGACTGGTCGATGTTATTTTCAAAAGCCACTTTGGGTAACAAAGAAGACTTCGTCTGTAAGAAGACCCCATCTTTATGAAAAATAATCTAAGGAGTTTTAGATGAAAAAGTCTGGAGTTTTGACGTCTTTTTGCCGAAGCTATAGCTACCAAGAAAACAGACTTCCATAATAGAAATTTTAGATTAGATTTGTCTGAGGTTCAATAGGTTTCAGTGTTACATCCTCAAGTACAGTTGTTAGATGGCGGTGATGGATCCTTAATTGGAGGTCTTAGAAGAAAAATGTCTTTCATAAGGGTTTTACACAATCTATAGAGGAAACCAAGGAAAAAGATTTGTTCCCTGTGTAAAAATTAGAAACTGCTGCTAACTGAAGCTCAACTGTAGAGAAACTTGCTCCTTCTTTAAAAAGGGTGGCCAAAAAATGAAGACTAGCACCAAACTGGAGCCGAAAAAAGGTCAACTCCCTTATCTGACTCCCAAATGGAGAACCTCCTTCCATTTGCTTTTATGAAGTTTTTTGGAAGAATCTTTTTAAGAAGCCAAAATAATGCTACGTAGAGGTGTAAAAAGCCTGGGCTGTCTAACTACTACTGGAAATGGAGAAACCATGCGGTTAGCTTGACGGCCTGAATGTTTGGGTGTTGAATCCCAGACAGGTGACAGAGAAGATCCTGAGTAGGCTCCAATATCAAAGGAGGATAAAGCTGAGACCATAGAAAGGGGAACCATACTTGCTGAGACCAGAAGGGGGCAATGAAGGATTACTGAGCTCTTCGGCCAACTTGCTTTCTGTAGAAACTTGGGAATTAAGGGTATAGGAGGAAAGCATATAGGAATCCCAAGAACCAAGCATGCATCAGAGCGTCTCTTGGTGAATCTCCCTGAGGGGGGATAAGAGGGAAGTACTTGCTGTACTACTTGTTGAGGGGAGTGGCAAATCTTGCTGAGACCTAACACTGGAAGATCATCTCCACTACAGATTGATTGAGATACCACGCATTACACATAAAAACAGATCGGCTTAGTTTGCCCGCAAGCACAATGGTCTTCCCTGGAATATGCATCACTATTAGAAAATGGTCTGATGAGATTGCCCATTCCCAAACCCTCATGGCCTCTCTGCAAAGAGGATAAGATAGAGTTCCTCCTTTCTTGCTGATGCATCAGAATACTGACATGTTATCAGTCTGAAATGTAATAGTCCCAAAGGGGAGAGTATCTTGAAATACTTGCAATGCTAATCGGACTGCTCTCATCTCTAGGACATTGATATGTAACTCAGTCTCTAGGGGACCACATACCTTGGATCATTCTTCCCAAGAAATGCCCACCCCCAACCCAGTTGAGAAGCGTCCGTGGTCTCTCTGGCTACAGGGTTTGGTAAGCCAAAGGGTCTGCTCAGACAAAAGATTAGACTGTACGCACCAGCAGATGTGTTGTTTGCAAATCGGGGTGAGCTTTATTTGATGAGAGGGGTTGATATAGAATAAACCACTGAACAGCTACAGTCCATTGTAGAACCCACATAAAGAAGCTTACTAGATGAAGAACTACTGCTGCTGCCACAGACGTTAGTGCTTGAAGCACCATCCCTGCTAGTGGGGATTGTTGGGCAAGGATAGCCTGAACCTGGTTTATGACAGATGTAACAGTGAAAAGGCAAAGATGCCACCTATGTTGCCATATCCAAAACTGAACCAATGAACTCCAGGCTCTGAAATGGTGTAAGTTTTGACTTGGCAAGACTTATCATAATTTCCAAAATTTTGCAAATCTGGAACAAATAGTCCCTGGCCTGCTGTAGCAGATGCTTGGAAGGGTGGTGAAGAGCCAGTCACCCACATATGGAAACAGCTGGAATCCCTTCAGTTTCAAGTGAGCTGCCACTACTGCCATGCATTTAGTAAACACCATGGGGGCTGTGGTGAGTCCAAATGGTAGAGCTCTGAATTGGTAATGACTGGCTCCCAGCCAGAAGTGAAGATGTCTTTTAGATCATCTGTCTATTTTGATGTGATAAGCATCCTGAAGATCTACAGAACACCTTCAATCATCCTCGTACAGAAAAGGCAGGATGGACTGAACCGTGACCATTTGGAACTTCACTTTCTTTACATACTGGTTCAAGCTGTTTAGATCCAAAATGGGTCTGAGGTCCCCTGTCTTCTAAGGCACTTAAAAGAAGCAGGAGTAAGTTTTGAATCCTACTTGGGCCTGGCAGGATCTTCTGGGTGACTCTTTTTCTAGCAGCTTTTGAATTTTTTATGTTTCAGCCTTCCTCTGACTGGGTGGAACATAAAGAGGTTTCTTCCTTTGGTGATGAGGAAAAAAAGGAGATGGTATGCAACAGCCTCTGGATGTTATTCTTAGCACCCATAAATCCCATGTTATACTTACTCATTCATCAAGGTGCAAAGAGAAACTACTCCCATCACCCTCCAGAGCTAGACAGTCAGGCAGCACTTCAGAAGCACTAAAAGGGCCTGTCTGAAAAGGAATCTCCAACACCCTGGTTCAGTGGGCCTCCTCTGCCACTAGGGTAACGTCCATCATTAAAACTCCATCCTCTGCCACTGTAGGAATGATCCCCAAATGAATCCTGAAAAGGTCCCAGAGATTTACAGAACCAGATTTTCTTACCTCTATGGTTCCTAGTGAAAGTTCTCTTGAGGGGTAGAACACAATCTCTATGGCAGACAGGGTCTTTCCATCTTTTTCGCTGCAAGTAAGCGTATCCTTTGCAGATCATCCAAAGACGTGCCATTGAATGGGGCATTTACAAAAGTAGTCTTAAAAGGCTCTACAAAGTCACACGGCCACATCCAGGCATGTCTCCTTATGGCAATGCCTGAACTGGCTGCTTGTGAGGTACCTTCAGCTGTGTGAGAGATCAACTTCACTGAAGTGTTTGATATAAAAAAGAGTAGCCAGTTGGGCTATCAAATGGGACTCCTTTGTAGGGTCGGTCTCTAGGTGAGGCTAAAAACCTGTCAGGATGTTTGGGGATGGGCTTGACTGTATCCAGCTCCTTCCATGCGAAGCAGGAAACCAGGTCAGTAAGTTCATCCACTGGGGGCGGGGTCACACAAGACATACATGGGCCAGAACCAAAAGCCTCCAAGAACACAGACTCTTCTGGGTAGGGACTTTGGGATGACCAACCACCTTTCTGCTTCAGTATTTCTAAAATATCTCCAAAGAAGAGGTAATCCAGTGGTGACCTAGGGGATCCTTTCTCCATCACAGTCAATATCTTCTGTGAGAGACTTTATGGAGGAGTGTATGTGCCGGGTTCAGGTGCCTAGGCAGTGAGACATTTCCCTGTGGTACATTTTGGCTGGGGACACATGGCTGAAGTGACATTCAGCTGCAGAGAAATATGGCTGTTTGTAAATTCCCTGTGGGCAAAGAGAAGCACATACTGCCATACCCACAGCTTTAATAACCAAATGCATGGAGGCAGAAGAAATAATTATTGTTGTGCTTAGCGTACAGTACATACTTGTGTAACTAAGTCATTTAGACGTGTGCTACCGCATGCAGGAAATCCTGCCTGGTTCTGTAGTCACGGTTATGCTCCAGTATGTATTTTAGGTAATGTTCCCTAGACACTGTGAAGAGGGTAGTGGTCCACACACACACTGATTATAAAAGGTACTGCCCATTGTGCACTGCATTTTTACTGCCACTGACATGCCCTTTGGCCAGCCTGCTGCTTATGCCTGCCATATTGCCTGCTGTCTCATGTTCCCTTGGGGACCATGGACATTGTTTTCCCCCTGTGCATTTGGTTATTGAAGTTGTAGGTATGGCAACACATTCTTCTCTTTGCCCACAGGGAATTTGCAAACAGCCATATTTCTCTGCAGCTGAAAGTCATTTCAGCCATTTGTCCCCACTCAAATGTACCACAAGGGAAAGGTCTCGATGCCTAGGCGCCTGAACCCGTATGTGCCTCCTTTTGTATGCTTTCTTCCTCCTCAGTGGGATGTTTTGGACAGGTGTCAGATCATCATCATCATCATCTTCTTTCGGCTGTTCTCATTTGGGGTCGCCACAGCAGATCACCTGTTTCCATTTCTTCCGGTCCTCTGCATCTTGCTCTGTCACACCAAACACCTGCATGTCCTCTCTCACCACATCCATAAACCTTATCTTAGGCCTTCCTCTTTTCCTGTTACCTGGTAGCTTCATCCTTAGCATCTTTTTCCCAATATACTCAGCATCCCTCCTCAGCACATGTCCAAACCAACGTAATCATGCCTCTCTGGCTTTGTCTCCAAACCTTCCAACCTGGGCTGACCCTCTAATATACTTATTCCTAATCCTGTCCACCCTCGTCACACCCAGTGCAAATCTTAACATCTTTAATTCTGCCACATCCAGCTCAAACTCCTGCCTTTTTGTCAATGCCACTGTCTCCAACCCATATAACATAGCTGGTCTCACTACCCTCTTGTAGACCTTCCCTTTCACTCTTGCAGGTACTCGTCTGTCACAAATCACTCCTGACACTCTTCTCTACCCACTCCATCCTGCCTGTACTCTCTTCTTCACCTCTCTTCCACACTCACCGTTACTCTGAATTATTGACCCCAAGTATTTAAACTCATCCACCTTCACCACCTCTACTCCTTGCATCCTCAAATTCCACCACTGGAACTGGCTGGTGACATGTTGGAACTGGATGTCCCTGTGGAATAGGTCTGACAGACTCAGAGCTCAGAAGTCTACAGTCAGCCAGAAATTATTTTTTTTAAACAAGAAATATCTTTATGAAAATTATCATGTATGACACAGAGAATCATACATTTATATAAATGAAAACAACTATACTGACAATTTCAGTTGCAAACATACATCACAAACCATATTGACATAATTGTAGTTACAAACATTATACATCACTTATAATCTATCCAGTCATTGTCAGTCAGACATTACCTATTTCATTCAAATCCTATCTTCTTTTAAACTTAGTTAATCCTCTGCATGTACTGCTCCCACAATTCCCATTTACTCCTACCCTTTTCTAAAGATTCCAATTCCAGTTGTTTTATTTTTGTTACTACATTCACTACATCTGGTACAGTTGGTTTAGACTTCGATTTCTCTTTATTAGTAATTGCTTTTTTGGCAGCCACCATAATTAGACTTGGCAAGGCCTTACTATGTCTGGGCAATTACATTCCAATTCTGTACCATAGCTTAAAATAACAATTTCCTTAGTTACTCCAATTTGCTCACACCCAGTATCTTTCACAGAGCAGTCTGCAGGGAATCTTTAAAGTCTGCCAACTCATTACACTCCCAGAAAATATGCTCCCAGTTACCTCTTTCTTCCCCATCGCACCTCCAACATTTGCGGTCTACCTGAGGAAAAACTGTATGAAGTCTACTTGGGGTACAAAAATATGTGTGTAAACACTTCAAGCAGAGATCCTAATTCTTCGACTTTCTTGCATATTTTGAAGATGTACCTATATCCCTCCATTGTTTCTTTGTGAATTGCTTATCCAATCACTCTTCCCAGTCCCCTCTAACCTCCTCTGGTTGATTCTTATAGTTATCATGCAATATTTTGTTTGCTCCACTACTTATTCCTTTATTAACAGCAGCTTCTGTTCTAGATTCTAAAAACTCTACCAGTGCTGGTCTTTCAAACAGGATCCCACTCTTTCTTTTTTTGTCTATACTCTGATATCAATCCTAGATTTGCAGTCCAAATAAATTATTTGCCTCCTCCCCTTCTATTACCTTTCCATTTCTAATTATTTACTCCCAATACCTTGGTTTGCTCTTTTCTGGCAATGGAAAGAATTTGAAATAAAACTTGACCTTTTGCAATCTTCAGGATCATCTTCAGCAGCTCTCTTTTAAAGAAACCTGAAGCCCTCCCTTATTGCAAGCAGTAAATGACAGTGGCATAATTAGGGCAAGGAACAGACAGTGGGCCACATCATCAATGGAATGTTCTATCTTCTCGATACAAGACTTCTTATTTAACTATAAATGGTGAAAGACGTCACACAAACAGGTGAAAGGAGAAATGATCCTGGACAGTGTCTAAAGAGAGGCACTAGAGCAAGGCCTTGGGGTTTCAGCTGCTGTCCATGCATAGGTGAACTGCATTAGCTTGTAAATTGCCAAGGATTCCTACTTGAAGGTCTGCAAACTTTCCAGGAGTTGATACTGATTATCAGGCTATATCTCAGTCTACTGCTACTTTGCTATTATGTGCTGTGCCCGAGCCTCATTTGGCATTCGCTCCTGTGCATCGGAGGAGGACAGAGTTGAGGTAGCCCAGACTTAAAGCCCACAACAGTAAGGATTTTGCACGTCTCTGTGCTTTAAGTGTTCAGAGACTTCTGCCCAAAAAGATACAAGAGCCCTTAAAATGAATGCCAACAAAAGTCATCTTGCCATCCACAGTAAAATCTGTTAAACATGCAAAGCATGGCAGCAAGCAGCATTACAGAACCCTGCAGCTCTGAAAACCCTCCTACTGCGTTAAAGAAAAGCACACCTTGGGGTATGGATGATGCAGTTGAAGGTAAGGACAGATGCTTCAAATGGCCCATCTAGAAACTGCTGCAAACTCAAGTTACATTTCATAAGAAACAGCAAAAAACCTTGGGGTATTGGACTTCT
>NC_056726.1:434792077-434869577 GCF_019279795.1 Protopterus annectens
CTATCTATATATATATATATATATATATATATATATATATATATATATATATATATATATATATATACACACATATATATATATATAAATATATATATATATATATATATATATATATATATATATATATATATATATACACTCACACACACACACACACACACACACACCTATGTATATATTTGAGCAAAGAAAACTACCGAGGAGGTAATGATATTGAACTTTAAAGAGGATTATCATGACATGCTTAAGGCTTGCAATCAAAACGCCTAACATAAAAATTAGAAAAAAAAAATCTCACAGCATACATCACTAATTACTAACAAATTGAAGAAACATGAAAAACATACAGGAAATGCAATATACAATATTAGAGCAAAAAATGGGAACTTACCAGGATAAAATACACTGTACTGTATGACTAGCTCTTTGGTGCAGACAGCTGTAGCATAACAACAGCCTAGCTAACTCACGATTAAGTAATGACCTGGACACAAAGAGCTACCAAGAGAAGAGGAACTGAATGGCTGACTCTAGCTCACCCATCCTAGTGAACTAAGTCAGTGAGATCCTATACAATGTTAGAACCTTCTGGTGAAAGAAAAGGTATACACTCAAAAGAACAAGAATTAGAGTACACTGTTTGACATTAGTCAAGTTGCACAGTACATAAAATTAAAAAAAGGACAGTCCACCCATAGGATTGCCAAGTCCAGGTTGGAAAGGGGATGGCGTGCATATGAAGGGAGGTCTGATGACCAGAGATCTGAAAAAAATAAAGTGCTAATCTATGTTATTATTTTGCTGACCTGTATATGAAAAAGAGAAGAGCAATAGAATCAGAAAATCAACCAACTTCAAAAAGTGTATGGATGGAACAAAGAAAATTATTCTCAGCAATACCTAGAAATGGAGGGGAATGTGCAGATAACAGATATTATGGACATTTATCAGCTTATAAAATCTACATCAAGATCAATGTCAGCTTTGTGGTCAGAATGAATGAAGCCTGTAACTATGACCCACATGATTTGAAAGGTGTAAGTGAGCAGCTGACAACATATTTACCCGTAAGGGAAGGCAGCATTTAAGTATGCATGAATCGCCTGGCCAGTTTAAGAGTGCTTTACATGTTAATTTGCTGCAGGTACATCACAGAGTAGGCTAGCAAATAGGCCATCACCCTCCAAAGTAGTCTGGATAATGGTCCCCTCTGGCCATGACCTCTCTCTCCACCCACCTACCCTAAAAGTCACTGAAGTGGCAATTACAAAGAGGGAGAAAACAGGCTCAAGATCAATAAAAGATGTGGACGGTTGGCAAATATGGAGTTAAGGGTGGGTAAAATGACTTACAAAAGAAAAATCAGATACGTTTTTATCTTTCCTTTGTCCTTTAGATTAAGTGCTATTTTATTACTAGCCACACCTCACTAACAGGCACAATCCATTCAGTAAACTCATTAAGTACTTAACACGTGCATGATTTAGGAATGCGTATGGGGTTAACCCTGGCAGTCTCTGTAATTATTTTTCTAGATATTAAAACTAAAAATAAATGTATAAAATAAAGAATCCTATCATTCAGATAACTTCAATGTAAAAAACAAGAAACAGCCATGGCGTTACTAACGTAAATATATGCAAATGGTGTGCTTTTGCATAATAAAGAAGTTATGTACTCACCATAACATTCCATGTTGGTAGTCCATCTCACCCTTCATTTTTACATATGGGTTCGGAGGCGATCCTCGACTCAGACTCGGCCGATTTACAAGCTCGAAGACTTCTGGTTGGCTCATGGCCAAGCAGGTATCCCATAGTGCACCAGTACAAACCCCAGATCTTGTTTGCTGCTCACTAGAAGTAACAGACAAACCAATACTAAAAGGGTCTCCAACCAAAGATAACCAAATTATTATTATTATTATCTCCAGATCTTCCAGGATGGGGGCAGGAGGGACGGGTTGGTAAAAATAAAGGGTGAGATGGACTACCAACATGAACATTATGGTGAGTACATAACTTCTTTATGTTGTGTAGTCCAATCTCGCCTTCATTTTTATATATGGGACAGCATCCCTAGCACCTTATTCTTGGGTGGCTCACTGGAAAATACTCCTAAGCACCGTGGAGCCAAAGGATGCTTTACCCCTGGAAGCTAAATCCAATTTGTAATGTGTAATAAATGTGTGAGGGGTAGCCCACGTAGCTGCTGCACAAATATTATCAAGTGGGACCCTGGCTTGAAAGGCTGCAGAGATAGACAGCGACCTGGTAGAATGAGCCTTGATCCTGCAGGGTAAAGGTCTGCCCTCTGAACTGTATCCAGTTAGATAGTGTAACTTTAGAAACTGCTAAGCCCAATCTGGAGTCTGAAAAGGAAATGAAGTTGATCTTATTTCCTAAAATCCTTGGTCCGCTGTAAATAAAAATGTAGTTGTCTATGAAAGTCCAGCTGATGAAAACAGTATTCACCTGCATTACCGTGATTAGGGAAGAAAACTTGGAGTTCTAAGGATTGATTTAAGATAGCAGGGGAACAAACTTTGGGGACAAAGGAGGGATTAGTAAGTAGTGACACCCTGTCTTTGTGAAAGATCAAATAAGGTGGCTTAACAGACTAGGCTTGTAGCTCCAAAACCAGTATAGCTGACGTGATAGCTACCAAAAACAAAGTCTTCCAAGACAAAACTTTCAATGAAGATGAGTGGAAAGGTTCAAACGGGGAAGATGTCAGTTTGGACAACACAAAATTTAAATCCCAAGAAGTCACAGGTTCTTGCAGTGGTGGTCTCAAAAGAGCGATTCCTTTCAAAAAGGTTTTGCATAGCTTATGAGACATTAAATTATCTGGAAACCTTAAGTGAAAATGAGAAATTGCCACCAATTGGACGCTTGATATTGGCAGCGGCAGCTCCTTGTTGAAACAGCTCAGAGAGAAATTCCAAAATCACAGGGATAGAAGCAGTGTAGGGAATCTACATTCATTTTCTGTGCCCAAATAGATAATATTTTCCATTTACTGCCATACAGCCTCCTAGTTGAAGGTTTATGGGAGGACATAAGAATATGTGACACTGAGGATGATGCATCATGAAGCTGACTAGGGATGGAACTGGAGCAGCCACGCTGTCAACTTGAGGGTGTGGATTGAGGGATGTAGCAAACCTGACATGTGAGTCAACAGATCTGGAGCTGGGTCCAGGATCCAAGGATCATCCAGGAGAAGAGGCTCGAGGAAGGGGAACGAGACCTGACGAGACCAGTAAGGAGCAATGAGGATCAACTTGCTTCCCAGCCGGCTGGCTTTCTGAATCACTTTGGGAATGAGAGGAAAAGCATACAGAAGTCCCATGGGCCAATCATAAGCCAGAGTGTCTCTGGGGGTCTCCCCAGAGGGGGAATAAGGGAAAAAAAGCTGCTGCATTTGGTACTGACTGGGCTGGCAAAGAGGGTGCAGCAAGGCTGTCCCCATTTGCAGAAAATCTGTTCTGCTGTTTCCCCGTTTCAGAGACCACTCGTGTGGCAGTAGGATCGCCCGGCTGAGCTTGTTGGCTATCACGCTGGTCTTCCCTGGAATGTGCATTGCAACCAGAAAGCGCTGGAAGAAATTGCCCATTCCCAAACTCGCATGGCTTCTCGACAAGAGTGGGTAAGATCAGGTACCACCCTGTTTGTTGATATAGCAAACTACCAACATGCTGTCTGATTGTATCGCAATAGTCCCGAGAGGAAGAAGGTCTTGAAGTGCTTGCAACGCCAGGAGCACCGCCCTCATCTCCAGAACACTGATATGCAGGTGAGCCTTGTGTTCTTGCCATGTGCCTTGGACAGTCCTGCCAAGATAATCCCCCTCCACCCGATCTGGGAGGCAAATGTGGTCACAGTGACAACAGATTGGGCAAGAACAAAGGGGGCGCCCGTGATCAACTGGTTGGGGGCTATCCACCAAAGAAGGTCCTTCTTGCATGAATCCATCAGCAGGATAGGATGATTCAGCGGGAAATATTGGAAGGAGCATTGGGAAGACAGAAGCCACTTGAGAATTCTCATGTGCAACCTGGCTAATGGTACTAATAGAATGGTGGAAGCCATAGTCCCAAGGAGCTGAAGAACCCACTTCGCTTTGACCTTCCATAATGGGAGAAGACGCTGAATCTGAGACATTAAGTTTTGTGCCCTGTCGGCAGGGAGACGAGCTGTCATGTTCACTGCGTCTACCTCTGCGCCTATAAAAATCAGAGATTGAGACGGCAATAATGCAGATTTTTCCCAATTTATGGAGATCCCTAACTAAGCACAAAGCTGAATTAGTGGCGTTCCTGTTTTGGAGGAGTAGATGCCTGGTTGGGGCGGTCAGGAGCCAGTCGTCCAAATACGGAAACACCTGGAATCCCCGACATCTCAAGTGAGCTGTCACTATGGCCATGCATTTGGTGAACACCCTGGGGGCTGTAGCGAGACCAAAGGGCAGAGCACGAAACTGATAATGACTGGCTCCCAGCCGGAAGCATAGATGGCTCCTGGACACCTTGTCCACTTTTATATGGTAGCAGGCATTTTGGAGATCTAGAGAGCACATCCAATAGTCTTTCCCTAACAACGGGAGTATCGACTGCAGAGTTACCATCCGAAACTTGTCCTTCACCGATTCGTTTAACCTGCTGAGGTCCAATACTGGCCTCCGATCTCCAGTTAGTTTTGGTACTAAAGAACCTGGAGTAGGTTCCGGATCCTATTTGGTCTGCTGGGATGGACTGGATGACTCTTTTTAAAAGCAACTTGTTGATCTCCACAGTTGCCGGATCCCTAAGATTGGGTAGTACATCTGGGATCTTCTTGGGAACCAACGGCGGAAGGGAAAAGGGTATGATATAGCCTCTGGTAACAACTCTTTGTACCCACTTGTCTTCAGTGATATTTAGCCAGGCTTCTGGATACAAAAAAAATGTGACCCCCGACCGGCCCCAGAGAAACGCAGTCGGTCCTCACATCAGGACGCTGATAAGGCCGTCCCCGAAAGGAATCACAGCCTTGCTGGTATTGCGGACCACTCCTGCCTCTTGGGCAATGTCTCCCATTTCCTCTTCCTCTGAAGGAGGGTCCACCCCGTGTGTCCAGAAAGACCCTCTGGGACTTTTTGAACCACATTTTACCATCTCTTTGACCTTTGGCGTATGGTCGAGAGAGAACAGTAAAATGTACTCCCACGGCAGAAAGCTTCTTTCCTTCTTGCTCACACCGAGTGAGTGTGTCCTTCACCTTAGAACCAAACAATGAGGAACCATCAAATGGGGCGTTGGTGAAAGTAGACGAACGGTTCCGCAAAATTACACAAGCGCATTCAGGAGTGACACCTCAGGGCAACTCCTGAACCTGCTGCTCTACTCGCTCCATCAGCCGCATAGGAGATAAGCCACATGGAGGAGTTAACTACAGAATTTAAGGCGGACAACTGAGCACAGATCTTGTCAGGGACTCCCTTAGTACATGCACCTTGTATAGAATCTCCTAGCTCCTTGAGGAGATCCCTCTGTAATCTCGTGAAGTGAGTGAGATAGTTCAATGATCGAAGGGTAAGTGCTGCTGAACTAAAGATACACTTCCCAAATATGTCCATCTGTCGAGAATCCTTATTTGGCAGATGAACAGAGGAAGAAGTCTCCACCAGCTCCTTCTTTGTGGCTGCCGCCACCACCATGGCATCTACGGGAACGCCCTTGGATAAAAACTCTTTACCAGGAAGGGCAGACAGAAACGTATTAGATCTCCTGGGGACTGGCTCCATGGCATCAGGAGTATCCCACACCTTTCGACTAACTACATCCATGTTCGTCAAAAGGTGGAGATGCCCAAGAGGCAGAATGTTGAGACCCGAAAGCCTTCAGGTACACAGACTCCTCATCAGAAGGGTTGACAGTGGGCCAGTTGCACCTCTGATTAAGAATCTCCAAGATGTCCACAAAGGAGACATCATCAGAGGACGACTTGGGGGACCCTTCTGACTCCTCGAGGTCAGTGTCCGATGTCAAGGACTCATCCTGTAAGTCAACATGCTTCCTCTTACACAGCCTCTTCCGGGAAGGCTCCTCAAAAGGACATTCTGGGGAGGCCTCGGAAGAGTGGGGGCCACCAGCCGATGGCTCCTGAGGCTGAGGGTCTCTGCTATCTCCAGAGAGAGTATGGGCTGAAAACTGAAGTGGGTACTGTTGGGGGAAGAGTGCTGATACCACTGGTAGGGGCTGGAGAATGAGACAGCATGCTCTTCATCATCTCAAACGCTGACCTCTCCGGTTCCGAAGACCTCCCCTGCTCTGGAGAGACAAAGGTTAACATCGGAACCAGTGTCATCGGCTCAGAGATAGATGCAGGGTCCAGCTCAACCTGGCCGACGCACCGAGAGGAAGGCTCGGAACCGAAGATAGATTCCAACCCTCCCCGTCTGCTCCAACAGGAGAGCTTCAGCCCCTGGACACGACGGACGGCACCGAGCATGTCGGAGCCGAACCCGGCTCCAAAGCAGCGACAAAGGGAGCTGGAACTGATAGTACCTCCAGTGGCATCGAGCACTCCGGCTCCGAAGGGCCAACATGGCACGGAGGAGGAATAGCAGACAAGGGCAAAGCTGGATCGAGTGGCTCCGGAGCAGACTGGGTCGAGCAAACAATAATTTTGTTAAGGCAGACAACTTCAGGAGTCTCAGCACTACCCTCTCCACATCTTCTTCCGAAAGGTTCCTGGAAGATCTGGAAGACATAGTAGGGGATCTTGACCTATGGGGCACTGGAGACTTCAGTAACATGGAAACTGGTAGGGAATCCACAGACCGGCTCAGAGTAGCAGATTCAATTGCTGATTCAATCGGTTCAGAGGTCGGCTCCAAAACAGTTGGAAAAGACTCCATCACAATGGTGCTCTCCTTTGGCTCCGAAGGCAGTGGAGTGGAGGAGGCAGATTTTGACCGTTTAGAAGGTGGCTCCGAGACACCAGCCGGTGCCAGAGAAGGCCTTTTTGAAAACTTATATTTGCCAGACTTGGAGGAAGCCGAAGAACTGGATAGAACTTCCTCAAAAGATGGTTTTAGTAGCTCGATGGGTATAAGCTTGTTCTTTCTCTCCTGTAACACCCTAGGAAAGAAAGCATGGGAGAACAAGCACGATTCCTGCAGGTGGATGGCCCCTAAACAGTAGACACAGCTACTGTGGCCATCTGTTAAAGACATCTTTTGGGAGCATTTCATGCACTTCTTAAAACCCGAAGGTTTGTGTTCCTTACTCTCTTTAGACATTACACACACACACACACACACACACACACACACACACACACACACACACACAAGGAAGAAGAGGAGAAGACTAGGTCCTCTAACTAAAATGGGCCTAGCCCTACAGAAGGAAGTACCACGAGGACTAGGTCCTCTAACTTAAACGGGCCTAGCCCGGTGGAACAGAAAGCTAGGTTTTCTACTTTAAACAGACCAGAAAACTCTCACACACAGAAAAACTGTATATAACTCTATGTGGTAACAATTTGAAGAAAATAACTAACATACTAAGGCAGGAACTCCAACCCTTAGCAAATAACCAACGGATCCCCGCCAAAAATACAATCTCCGATTAAGGAAACTAAGCTGCCAATAATGGTTTAGAAAAAAACAGAATAACAGGAGCCCCTGTTAACTAGCAGCGGAAAACCGCCACAACTAAAACTACCGGATAAGGAAAAGCGCAACAGCACCTACAAAGAACTCTAAACTGGCACACAGGATACCAGGCTACAACAAGTTTAAGCTAAGAATGCACCAAAAGGGGCAAACAACACTACTGCCTAGGATAACAGCTCCTTACAACACCATAATAACTGTAATACAAATTTTAATTAGAAAAATTTTGACACTTTGCCAGAGCCAAGAGAAGCACAACCAAACTCGTCCATGCAGCAAACGAGATCTGGTGTTTACACTGGTGCACTATGGGATACCTACTTAACCACAAGCCAATCAGAAGTCTTCGAGCTTGTAAATCGGCCGAGTCGGAGCAGAGGATCGGCTCCGAACCCATATGTAAAAATGGAGGTGAGATTGGACTACACAACATCTAATGTTACTCCTAGACCTGATAAAGAAACAGAACATACTCAATGTGGACTGGAACCTTTAGAAAATGTCTATCATCTGGTCTTTGATATCAGCTCATTTTTTTCAGATATGCAAGTATACATATGCCAGCCTACTGTCATAGATGCATAAAGGCCCGACTATGACCAAAGCAACCAGAGGTCAACTAGCAGCTCAAATGACTGACAGGCTAGCAGGGGAGGGTGGGTGGTGCATATTCGGACAGGGAGGGTGGTGGCTCTCAGACAATTGTATCTGTCTTGCACGTGTAGTGTGACAACATGTCACTGAAAGCAGAAGTCAAATGAGAAGGGAGTCCACTGTGGCTGTGCAAGACTAACAGTAGCTCTCAGTCTCTCATGCGAAGGAGCACACATGCACAAGTGGGAGAGCATAGCAGCCCCTGCTGTTACATGGGTGGGTATGTACACATTAAGAAGTGGGGCCGGGGAAAATATAAACAAACATGCTGTCAAGTTTGGGATGATGGCAAGAGCAAAAAGAAACTCCGATGTCTGTCTGGATGACACCCCGCAATCACACAGGACTCCCTACATGGATCTGAAAGGATGATAACCTCCATCTCCAGGGAAGCATGGCCTGTGGGATAATGAGGAAGGAAAAATATAAAAAAAAAGGATGTGCAACTGTATACACATGCACACACACAAATCATTATGAGAAAATGAACTAAAATCAATGAATAATGCTGTTTCTTACTGGATAAACTGAAGGCCTTTCTGTATTTCCTCTTTTCTCTTCTGTCTTTCCATCTTGATGTCTGAAAGCAGGAAACATTAGGTTTAGTTTAATACAAGAAATTAAAATTGTCTTTTTACAGGTACTGGCTCAGTAATAAAATGGACAATATAATTTCTACTCAGCTCTGTAAATATGCATTGGCAAACACAGCATTCAATGAATATATATAGGATAAACTGATTTAAAAGTCAGTGGTACTCTCAATTTCAATCACTAGCAATGCTAATGGCAGTATACCACATCTAACATTTTCTGGCAACCAATCTACATACAGTGTTTTTATCCCCAGACAAAATCAGTACATGCAAGAGTTAATACCATAGTCTGCTAATGAGATATAAAAGTCAAGCATAACAGCAAAAATATGACACAAGACCCACAACAACAGTACCCGTGTGTACTTTACCTTAGTGAGCCAAAGAACACAAAAGCTCAAAAGCAGCAACAGTATTAAATATTTACTTGCTCACTGGTTTGCTTTCTTCCACCACTGTCAGTGCGGTCTTACCTCATACAGTTTATATCTGCTGCATGTACAATCCCCAATATTTATCAATATGTACATTCTGGTAGAGCAAATCCTATGCAACCTGATTAAATATTACTATGGATCTCCCCCATGTTGTGTTGGCTGCCAGTGTCATGAAGATGATAATGATGATAACAATGATAATGGATGATGATAATGACAATAGTAGTAGTAGTAGTAGTAGTAGTAGTAGTAGTAGTAGTAGTAGTAATAATAATAATAATAATAATAATAATAATAATAATAATGTTATATTATTTTTAATATGTTTTGCCTCCCCCTTTCAACAGACCATTACCTGCTCTTGGGAGCCTCTCCTCATCTAAAAAGTCTTCCCTGGATTTTCTCCAACCCATTTTTAGGACCAGTAAGGACACTGCAGCACCCCAGGGCATCACACTGCTGCCAACAATAATGTTGCTGTTGTGTCTTTCGGCTTATCCCGGTTAGGGGTTGCCACAGCGGAACTCCGGTCCTCTAATGTTTGGTAGTAGATTTTTACGTGCCGAGTTACCAGCCCTGACGCACAACCTTCAACGAAGGCATGCCCATTCACGCATGCCTTCACACAGAAGATGCTCTAGCTGAGAATCAAACGGGACATCTTGCTGTGAGGCGACAACGCTACCGCAGCACCACTACTACTACCACTACTACTAATAATAATAATGATGATGATGCTGATGATAATTCTTCATGGGGTCGGGATATCTCATCAACTATCACCATCTTTCTCATTCAATGCCACTCTTCTACCATTTTTTTTTTTTTTTAAACGAGAAGCATCTTTATTAAATCATGTATGACACAGACACTTACATTTACATAAAGGAAAATAAACCATAGCGACACAATCTCAGTTGCAAACATTATACATTCCAAACAGTGTCGACACAACTTTAGCTGCAAACCATGTACATCACTTTTAATATGTCCAGTCATCCATTACAAAGCTGATTCAAATCCTGCCTTCTTTTAAACCTCGTTCCTCCTCTGTATGTATTGATCCCAATTTTTTCCTATGTAATTTGCTCCTACCCTTTTCTAAAGATCCCAGTTTCAGTTGTTTTCTCTCTCTTACTATCTTCACTACTTCTAGTAATGTTTTAGACTTTGAATTTCCATTTTTTATTAACTGCTTTTTTGACAGCCATCATACTTAGACTCAGCAAGGCCTTACTATGTCCAGGCAATTCCGATTCTGTATCATACAGTGCAATGAAAAAGTATTTACCCCCTTCCTAATGTCTTACTTTTTTGCATGTTTGTCACACTTAAATGTTTCGGATCATCAAACAAATATAAATTTTAGACAAAGATAACCCAAGTAAACACAAAATGCAGTTTTTAAGTGATGATTTTATTTATTAAGGAAAAAAAAACTATCCAAACCTACATGGCCCTATGTGAAAAACTAATTGCCCCCTAAACCTAGTAACTGGTTGTGCCACCCTTGGCAGCAACAACTGCAATCAAGCATTTGTGATAACTGGCAATGAGTCTTTCATATCGCTGAGGAGGAATTTTGGCCCACACTTCTTGGCAGAATTGTTTTAATTCAGCCATATTGGATGGTTTCCAAGCATGAACTGCCTTTTTAAGGTCATGCCATAGCATCTCGATTGGATTCAAGTCCAGACTTTGACTAGGCCACTCCAAAACCTTCATTTTGTTTTTTTTAAGCCATTCAGAGGTGGACTTGCTGGTGTGTTTTGGATCATTGTCTTCCTGCAGAACCCAAGTGCACTTCAGCTTGAGGTCATGAACTAATGGCTATACATTCTCCTTCAGAGAGCAGAATTCATGGTTCCCTCAAGTTACAGCATGTCATCAAAGTCCAGAAGCAGCAAAGCAGCCCCAGACCATCACACTACCACCACCATGTTTGACTGTTGGCATGATGTCCTTTTTCTGAAATGCTGGGTTACCTTTACGCCAGATGTAACAGGATGCACACCTCCCAAAAAGTTAAACTTTTGTTTTGTTAGTCCACAGAATATTTTAACAAAAGTCTTGGGAATCATCAAGAAGTTTTTTGGCAAAAGTGAGATGAGTCTTTATGTTCTTTTTGGTCAGCAGTGGTTTTCACCTTGCTGTGTATGCCATTTTTGCCCACTCTCTTTCTTATGGTCGAGTCATGAACACTGACCTTAACTAAGGCAAGTGAGGCCTGCAGTTCTCTAGATGTTGTTCTGGGTTCTTTTGTGACCTCTTGGATAAGTCGTCGCTGCGCTCTTGGGGTAATTTTTGCAGGCCAGCCACTCCTGGGAAGGTTCACTACTGTTCCGTGTTTTCTCCATTTGCGGATAATTGCTCTCACCCTGGTTCGCTGGAGTCCCAAAGCTTTAGAAATATTTTTGTAACCTTTTCCAGACTGATAGATGTCAATTACTTTGTTTCTCATCTGTTCTGGAATTTCTTTAGATCATGGCATGATGTCTTCCTTTTGGGATCTTTTGACCTACTTCACTTTGTCTGACAGGTTCTATTTAAGTGCTCTCTTGATTCAACTGGTCTGGACTCAGCTTTCCCAAAAATGTGATTAACCACAGTTACTTCATGATTTAACAAGGGGGCAATTACTTTTTCACATAGGACCATGTAGGTTTGGATAGGTTTTTTTTCTCCTTAATAAATACAATCATTACTTAAAAGTTGCATTTTGTGTTTACTTGGGTTATCTTTGTCTAATATTTACATTTGTTTGATTATCTGAAACATTTAAGTGTGACAAACATGCAAAGACATAAGAAAACAGGAAGGGGGCAAATACTTTTTCATTGCACTGTAGCTCAAAAAATAGTTTCCCTAGTTAACCCAATCTGCTCACCCCAGCATCTCTGACAGAAAAGTCTGCAGGGAATTTTTAAAATCTGCCAACTCATTACAGTCCCAGAAAATATGTTCCCCCAGTTACTTCTTTACTCTCCATCACAACTTCAACCTGAAGAAAAATTCTTTGTGGAGTCTGCTTGGGGTATAAAAATACCAATGTAAACACTTCCAGGAAAAGATCCTAAATCTAGATTTTGCATATTTGTGGGACAGAGTGGATATAAAAAGTTTACAAACCCCTGTTAAAATGCCAGGTTTTTGTGATATAAAAAAATGAGACCACAATAAATTATTTCAAAACTTTTCCTACCTTTAATGTGACCTATAACCTGTACAATTCAATTGAAAAACAAACAAATCTGTTAGGGGAAAAACTATAAAAAATAAAAAACGTACAATGAGCTGGTTGCATAAGTGTGCACACCCTTAAACTAATACTTTGTTGAAGAACAGACAAATGTTACATTAGATACACTTATTCTATATAAGAGAGACCAAAAGCCAGGTGAAATCTTTGTAGCTTACATCACTGACTTGAGAAATAAAGCTGAAACGTGCACATTTGGTGACTTGAAAGATTATTAATAATGGACAGGCTTGTGTGCTGTATTAATAGTGCTGCAGTGAAAAAGATTTTGCTTCGTGACAGTGATTTAACATTAAACAAAGTCATAGAAATTTGTCAAATCCATAAGCTCAAAGAAAGGCACACAAATATGATTGCAAGTGATAAAAGCATGGTTTCAGCAGCCTTTAGAGCAAACATGGACGGCATGCAATACATGGCAAGGAGAAACAGCACATGACTGCTGCCACCTCTGCAGGCTCCCCAAGGAAAACCCGGAGTGTTCTAGCAGGTTCCAAGCCTAGCTTAGTGAAAGGAGCATGCTCAGTGCAGTCAGCAAATCCCAAGTCGAGTCTTATTGCAAGAGAAATGCTTAGCATTTGGTCAGCAATGCCACAAATGTAAATAAAATGGAACGCTTTTCAAGTTTTGTAAATCAATCAAGCCTTATTGTTACTGAGAAAGGTCACTCAAAAAAAGCAAGTTGAGCATGTGGAGAGAGCTGCTTTCAATGTGGATGGTGTGTCAGTGGTCAGTGAAAAGGTTAAGGCAGTAGATTTGTTGGCAAAGACTGAATTATTTTGTACTGTTCTGATCAATGGTAAACCCACGGAGCTCAAAGTAGACACTGGTTCAAAGTGTAATGTAATGTCAGCAAAAACATTTGCTAAAGTGAGTGCTGGTGAGCAACTTAATTTTGTCAATTGTGCGAAGCTTGTTACTTATGGAGGTGAAGAGATTCAAACCAAAAGGCTCAGTGATGCTTTCATGCTATTTGGCTGGGAACAGTTACAGCTTACAATTTTATGTAGTCCGAAGACCTGTGCAGTCATTATTAGGTCTCAGAGACATTTTTTGAGAATGAAACTGCTTTCTTTTACCAAAGAAGTACATCAAGTAAGCTTATGTCCCAGTTCCAGCTTCAGTAATGCAATTTTCTCAGAGTATGCTGATGTGTTCGATGACAAGCTAGACAAACTTCCAGTTGTGTACTCCTAGAATGTATACCCAGTGGTCAGTCCAATGGTTAGACCAGCAAGAAGACTTCCAATAGCTATGCAGAACAAGGTCAAGGTCTAGTTAGACAAACTGGTGCAGCAAGGTGTGATTTATCCAGTTACAGAACCAAATGAGTGGGTATCTTCCATGGTAGCTGCTCATAAGAAAAATTCAGATGAAATCAGAATATGCATGGACCCAAGAGACTTGAATAAGGCATTAAAAAGACCTCATCATCCTATGCGTACAGTCAGGGAAATTGCAACCCTCATGCTAAATGCCACTGTTTTTTCTGTCTTAGAAGCAAAGAGTTAATTCTGGCAAGTAATGCTTGATCGCAAATCTTCACTACCGACTACATTCAGTACTCCATAAGGTAGATACAGATTCTTCAGGATATCTTTTGGAATAAATTCTGCTTTGAAGGCAATGGAGCAATTTTTTTTCAGGTTACCACTGTGCAATAATAGTTGATGATTTACTGGTTGGAGGTAATGGTGAAGCAGAGCATGACAGAAACCTCAGGAAAGTTCTGGACAGAGCCTGTGAAGTGAATTTAACGCTCAATCCTCTGAAATGCAAATTCAGACTACCAGAAGTTACTTATGTTGGTCATTTATTTACCAGTACAGGTTTATGACCAGATCCCTTTTAAACAAGCAACCATTCTTCAGATGAAAGCCCCAGACATTGTCCAAGCCCTACAGCGTTTTCTTGATAAGGTTAACTGGGCAAATTTATCCCTGACTTTAGAGAGTTATCAGCGCCTTTAAGACAGCTGACATGCAAAAATATTGCATGGTCATGGTTAGAACAACACCGGAGAGCATTTGATAACCTCAAACAGCAAATTGCTAAAACGCCTACATTAAGATACTATGATGTCCACAAACCTGTAGTTCTTTCCTGTGATGCTTCAAAGTTCGGTCTTGGTGCAGTTATTCTTCAAGAAGGCAGACCTGTTGCCTATGCATCTAGAACTGTTAACCAAACTCAGATGCAGTATGCTCAAACTGAGAAGCAACTTTTGGCAACTGTGTTCACATGTTCAAAGTTCCATGATTATATGGCTGAGCTATCCAAATAGAAACGGACCATCAACCTCTTGTCACTATTTTAAAGAAGCCTATGCATTCTGCTCCAGCAAGACTAAAAAGAAAGATGCTCAAAGGCAAAAGCAAAATTTCAAAATGGTCTGTACAAAAGGTAAACTTCTTTATCTGGCTGATAACTTATCCAGATCACCCAGAAATACCACGGAACAGCTTGACGCAGAGAATTTTGACTTTGATGTCACGGAAGTGCGTAAATTTTGTGACACAAGACTTGATGCGCTGAGAGATTATACAAAGACTTATCCAATTTTGCAAAAGCTCAACCCCTTCTTCAGTGTAGGACGTCCGTCAAAACAATTCTGTGTACAGCCAGAAGTACAACCTTACTTTCCATACAGAGATGAGATGAAGATGGTATCATTTTCAAAGGTCCAAAAGTTGTTGTTCCTACTTCCTTACAACATGAATATATTCAGATTTTACATCGTGGCCACCCAGGTTCCGATTCTACCAAAAGAAGGGCGAGAGGACTAGTATTTTGGCCTTCTCTAGCAAAAGACATTGATAAAGTGCTTTTTTCTTGTTCAGTGTGCAACAGTACTAAGCCACATTTGCAAAAAGAGCCAGTTCAGCTAAGCCAAATTCCTGAACTATCTTGGTCAACAGTAGCAAATGATATATTTGAGTGGAACAGTCAACATTACTTCGTGTTGGTGGATTCTTATTCGAACTGGTCTGAGATCGATTTGCTACCTAACTTACTAACGTCCAGCACTGTTATTACTAAGATGAAACATCATTTCTCAGTCCATGGTAGTCCACACAAAGTTATTTCTGACGATGGTTTTCGGTTTACCAGTCAATTGTTTCAGAGATTTGCTAAACTGTGGGACGTTATCCATGTTACCAGCAGTCCTGAATATCCAGTCAAACAGTCTTGCTGAACATGCAGTACAGAGTGCAAATCAATTACTGAAGAGGTCAAAGAGCGACAATACCGACATCATCTTGAATTTACTCAATCTCAGAAATATATCCTGTGACAGCCAACTAGGCTAGCCTGCTCAAAGACTTATCTAGGCAAACAAGAACAGCCCTTGCCTATCCGTTCTAGTTTGTTGGTGCCTAATGCTAAAAACAACAGAGCAATTAAAGCCCAACTTTTTAAGAAGCATTCTTCTCAGAAGTCCAGCTATGATAAAATGAGCAGATTTCTTCATCCGTTAAAAGAATGAGAGACAGTGAAGATGCAAACAGCAAAAGGCTTTGATTGAATTGGTCAAGTAAATGTACCAAGCAGAGATCCTACTAAGTAGGGAGTACAGGAGAAACAGCAGACATCTTCTTCCTGTAGCAGAAATGACATTGCAGCATCATACCTCTGATACAGATTCTAGATCTCAGATCAACCCTGACCATGTTCGTACCAAAGAACATGACGCAGTATCCATTCCCGTTCCTTATGATGTCAAAGTTGTCCCCAAAGTTGAACATTCCTTGAAGACCGTCCCCAATACTAGATCCAATTCTGACTTTTATGTTACAAGTTCAGGTCATATTTCCAGGCCTAGTGTGAAATACACAGCAACTTGGACATAACTGTTTTATGTGTGCCTAACTATGTATCATTGCATGTCAAATAACTAGTTCTGTATAACTGCATGCCAAGAGATCATTTCTGTAAAACTGTATCTCACTGAATACTGTTATTTTGTATATGGACTATTTCTCAAAGAGGAAGTATGTAGATCACAGCATGTGTATGTACGTTTAAAAAGCATTTCCAGATGTAGCATGTGCATATAAATTAAGAGCATGTGCAGGCAGCAGTGCCATTTTCAGAAAACAGCCAGAGTGTTAACGTGTATGAGTGTGGTAGTCAGTCTGTTTATAAGTTTACTTAAGTTCAAGTTACAAAGCCTCATTTCTGATGCGTTTGTGTGTAATAAAGCTGCTTGAACAAAACCCATGAATGTTCATCTGTTTTATCCCGACCAGACGAGTGACACTACTTGACTCTTTCCATCTTCCCCTCCCAAATAAAATCCTTCATCTCTTTATTAATTGCTATCCACAACTTCTCCTCTGGTTGATAAAAATATGTTTGATCTGTGTACAATACTTAAGGGACTAAAAACATTTTAACTGCTTGTATCTTAATACCAATATCCGTAAAACAGTGCTTCTAATTTCTCAGTTTTTGTATGAACTTTTGTTTAGTCTCTTCTGACATATCCTTAGCTGCTACATCAGTATAATTTTTAATCCATATTCCTAAATACTTAATTTTATCATGTCACCATAAGTATGGATATTGCTGAAACAATTCATATAGGGATACATAACTTAAAGCTATAAGTACAACTCTGGTGACTTCCTGTATTCTTGCAACATTGCCAAGACTTGGAACTCTCTACAACTACAAATCAGGGTACAACCTAAAAAAAAAATCTTCAAAAAACAGCTTATTTCTCACCTAAACAACTCGTGAACATGCAACTGCCTAGCACCTGGCTGACATTTTAACACCTTTCCCCTACCCACTATCCAAACTCTTTGTAAAACTCCCACAGATGCACTATATTTATTATCATGTTACTTACAAACTCACTGACACTTATTTCCCACTGTCCCATCTATACCCAGTAACTCTCAACTAGCTTTCCCTTAAAATGTCAATTTTTAGTTTTTTTTTCTTTCTTCTCTTATCTTTATTACATCAAGATTATCTCTACTAAACACACTGTATGAATAACAATCACGTTACTACCTGCTATACTTTTTGTATGTCTAAACCACTGTGCTTATGCAAATATCTTATGCAATCATATGTTATCTGCTATATTTTATAACTGTATGTGTAAGCCACAATGCTCATGTAAATATCTTATGTCTAGTATGTTAGTAACTGTTTCTGGAGCTTTTCTCCCCGGCCTCTACTGAAAACAGACAGATCTGTCCAGTCGGACCTCCCCAGTAAACAAATGTAAAATAAATAATAAAATATAAATAATTTACTGCTACTGCTTTTGTTTTAGCTTCATTAATTTTGTATCCCAAAAAGGGTGGAAACTGTCTCAATACGTTCCACAGCACAGTAATGTCCCTTTCTGGTCTTGTCAGGTATACAATAATGTCATCTGCAAATACAAAGCCAGCTTTTCTTGACTACCATACCAAGTATATCTTTAAATTTCTGAATCCTTTCTTTTCTTTGCCAGTGTTTCTAAATATAATGCAAATAACAAAAGGGGGACCCCCGCCTGGTTCCTCTGCTCAAGCAGAGATTATCAGAGAGGACTCAACTCATTTTAATTTTCACCTCCAATCCTCCATATATTCTCCTAATCAACCTTATAATTTTATCAGGGAATGTAAATTCTTCCATTGCTCTGCTCATAAAATCCCAGCTTACTCTGTCAAAAGCTTTCTATGCATCAAGAACCACCATCAAAAGTGGTATTTTCTTACATTCTGCTTCCCTCTTGAGCATTACTGTTCTGTTTATGTTGTCAAATGTTTGCCTCCCCTGCACAAAACCACATCGATCCATGTCTATCAATTTTGGCATTACTGTTGCCATTCTGTTAGCCATTATAGACACAAACACTTTATAATCATGACTTAGTACTGAAATGGGCCGATTTGAAGCTGGATCTGATGGATCTTTACCCTCTTTAGGTATAACAGCTACTACCGCCTTCTTCCAGTATGTTGGTACTTCTCCTCCTCCTTTTGTTAAACAAAACCTTCCATATCTTGATCAGTTTTTTCCCTCCTAGCTTCCAAACTTCCACAGGTATACCCATCTATTCCTGAGGACTTTCCTGTAGATTGGTTATACACTCTCATACCCTCTTTGATGGTTAAGCCTGACTGCTACAGGTCTCCACTCATGCAATCCATTAAACTCTTTGCTGGCAGTTCATGTTTCCTCTTGCCTTCTTTCAGTCTCTCCCAAATCATCTTCACCAGATTGTCTTCTGCTTCCCTGCACATGCTCCCAATACACCACAATCTGTTCTCAACCTATCTCTGTATTTGGAGCTACTTTGGGAGGTTGGTGTAATGGTTAAGGCGTTTACCTTACAGACACAAGGTGCAGGGCTTGATTCACACATCTGGTAATTGGCTAGGCTTAAAATGGCCCACAAGGGGAGTTAGCCTAGTACTAATCTATGAACCTAAGCTACGATGTCCTCATTTCTTTACCTGTCCCACAGTGTGCATCTTACCACCCATCTTAAGAACCATTTCCATCACCTATAGCTTCCTCCACTGCTCTGCCTTTACTACTAAAGTTTCTGTATCATAAAGTAGTACTGTTGCACCACTGTTTTGTACATCTTACTCTCCAGCGTCTTTGGTATTCTTACTTCACATACTACCCAACAGACTGTGCCAGGCAGCTGCAGCCCCTCTGACTCCAGCTTTGACCTCCTCATTCAGACGTCCCCTGCTAAACAGCATCAGGTATTGGTGTGAGGGGTTGAGGAAAAGGGAAGTAGTGGAACAGGCTCTCTCAATTTTCAGCTTTTCCTGAATTCTCCCATTTGCTGACATGACAACTGTCCTGTCTGTACTCAGTTTCATTCAATATATCTTCAGTTTTGCATTTCATTCCCTTATCATTTCTGGTTCAGAGTCAGCTTGTAATGTCACATTGTTTGCATAGAGCAGCTTTAATGATCTGTTCCCTCAGATCAATTTGCTAATGTTATCTAACACCGAACTGAACTTCGATACACACCCACTCTCACTGGAAACCCCTCTGGGAATCCAAACACTGTATTTGAGTCATTGGGTTCTTTTATATAAAACTTCCACTAACTCTCATTGGGTTCTTTTATATAAAACTTCCACTAACTCTACCAAAGTTATTTGGACTTCAGGCCATTGTAGGACTCCCCAAATCAGCTTTCTTCTGACCTTGTCAAAAATGTTCTCCAAGTCTAGGAACGCCCACTTAAATTCTTTCCTCATTGTTAGCTTCCTCAAAACTATCTATCTCACTGTAAACACTGAGTCAGTTCTACTGTATACTGATCTGAATCCCACATGTTCATCACCTACCTCACTTTCTACTATTCTGCATATCTGTTCATCAACCAGCATCTCCAGCACTATCATGCAGTATGACAGGAGAGTCTGATACCTCTACACTGCTGTCAGTAGAATGCTTACTCTCCAGTAATCTGGGATGCACCCCTCTCTCCATACTGATATTAGTACCCTCAGGAGCCATTTCTCTTGCAATTCACTCATCATCTTTATCATATCTGCAGTGACCTCATCTGAGCCTGCTGCTTTACTCAGAGCTTTACTCTCTATTCATAATCTGTGTAGGGTTTTCTTCATTCAGAATCTGCTGGAAGTACTTCTTCAACCTGCTTCTGAGGTCCTGTGTATTTGCCAACATCCCTTACAAATGGTGTCTGATTACTACCTTTACCTGTCATTGCCTTGCTGCTACCAGACAGAGCTTCTTTGTGCCATCTGCTGAGTCACTCAGCAAGCTGGTACAGTGTGCCTCTGATGCCTTGTTCTTTGCTATTGTGACTGCCCTCAGCCTCTATTATAGGGAATCGGTATTCCTTTCTTAGCCTGCTCTCTTAGCCTCCGTTATAGAGAATCGGTATTCCTTTCTTAGTCTGATCAGTCTTTTCTGTCTCCCATGTTTTCTTGCACTTCTTTCTTTTGATAACTTCCTGGACATCTGCATTCTACCACCAACCTTCCTTATGTCCCTTACTTCCATACCGGACTCAGCAATATGTCTGTTCTATAGTCCTTACAAATGCTGCTTTGAGAGGTGGCCATTCTTCAGCTCCATCCATTTCCTTCTCTTCTTGAGGTGCTAGAGCCCCAAATGTTTCTTCAAATCAATATCCAGGCATTTAGTCTCATCTCTGTTGATATCAGAGCCTTCTCTGACCACTGTTTGCAGCTGATTGTGTGGTTTATGCTGTGGGCTGACTGTTACACTGGGGATGACTTCAAAACCTCCAACTCCATCTCACAGACTTTTCCTTATTAGGAGGAAGTCTACCAGAATTTGTCAGCAGCTCTTGTATGCGATATTGTGTCTGTGCCTCCTGATAAACCATGTGCTGGCCAGATGTCTAGAATGGCCTTGCTTTCTTGATTTCCATTTCCCCCACTCATGTGGACCTAAGGCAGTCCTATTCTGCTCAACCTGTCCCAACGTGGAGCATTCACGTCCCTCATTATCACACCAACTCATGTTGTCCTGCTTCGTCTAGTAGATTTTGCAACTGCTGCCTGAATGGATTCTCTTCTTTGTTTTCACAACCCTGCTCTGTGGCATTGGCAGAGATTATGAATACTGCCCAATCTTTACATTGAGATATGCCCATCTTTACATTGAGATCTGCCTGTCACGGGTCTATCACTAATTCTAATGACATCCACACTCAAAGTCTTCTGAAGACTCTCCCTTACCACAATTCACACATAATATCTAGTCTGTCTTCCCTTTCAGTAGTAGACTATGGAGCCCATCGCAATCTATGTGGTTTGAACTTCCCTTCTACTTTTTCTCCTGGATAAACAGGAAATCCAGCCTCCTCCTAACCATCATGTCATCCACTTTCAAGCTGCATCTTGTATTAAATGCAGTAATTCTTCGTTCATGTTTAGTAGGTCGATTTCTGTTAAGCAAATGCTGGACAAAAAAACACACCTATCCCAATATGGGCAACTGGACAATGGCTGGCAAGTAGCTTACTGACTCAGGGATGGCAGGCGCAAACATACACACACACACCTGCCAATAAAGGCACATAAAGTCTCTCCCACCACTAGCAAGGGAACCTGGCATAGGTGAGAGTAGATCACGGCAACCCACTTACCACCACCAAATATTTATGCCCATTTTGGCAACATCAGTCAATGTGACCAAATCACATAAGACCAATTTTTACACAATCAAGTGGATAGCCTTGACATGGTGCAGAATCCGTGATCCATGTTCTCCTATCCAGAGGATAATGCAAACACAGCTGATCCTTAAAGTGGTTGGTCTATACACTGCCTAGAATCTACACTTCTGTTGATGACTTCTTTCAATTTTACACAAGTTTGAGGTTTGGGGGTAGGTGAAGAAATCCCACAGAGACACAGGGATAGCATGCAAACTCCACACAGGCAATGGCCAGAGGTCAGGATCAAACCTGTGAATGGGAGGAAAAGAATAACTATTGTGCCAACTGCGATCTACTATACATACAATTTTCCCCTCTTTCTTGGGCAGCTGTATTGTCCAGGGGATGGACATGCAATGGATGGTGCTGGCATATCTTCCTGCCACCCCCTACATGTGCTTGACCAAGGAACAACCATAAGGGGCTCTCAAGTAGAAGAAACCCCCATGATGGGCAAAGCCATCTTCTTAAACCAGTACCTCGGACTCCCAAACCATTAACTGAACCCAGATCATCTGGGCCATAGTCAGGGCCTTATACCCTGAAACCAAAGCAGTGGCTATTACATGACTCTATGATGGCCTGATATAAGCTTCAATCCACAATCCAACTATCCCTATCAATCAAAATGCTTAGCAAGACTATAACAGTGCTGCTCGAGTTGTACATTCCTCACCTTATTAATGTAATATTCAATACCTCATTCCTCCACCTTATTAATGTAATATTCAATACCTCAAGCCTAAGGCCTTCCCACTTCACAACAATAAAATATTCTAAAAAAATGGTAAAATTCTGAAATTGTGACAAAGAACTAGTAAAAATGAGAATTCATGGAATTTATTATTTTAGGCCAGAATACTCAAATCACTACAATTTACACATGTTCTTCTCAATACAGTCTGCACTACTGCCAGTTTGCTTCAAATCAATGTCCTGTAATCAGGATCTTAAAAACAAACACAACAATGGGATCATGGTTATGAACTGAAATTTCATTTTTGACTGTAATTCCATGCATTTCAGATCACAACAAGGGAATTAAAAGACAAAAGTTACGGATACATATTACATGCTTCAGCTGCATAATGAATCAGGATTACTACTGACAACATTAAGACTACTCAACACAATATCCCAAAATATACCATCCTTCTAAAAACCTTCAGTTCTATACCAAATAGAAGAGAAGAAAGGGGTAAGTGGTTGTAGCTGGAGTTCTTCTCAGACATACAGGTTATAAGGAGTACCCATGACTTTGATATGTGACCTCAAAGACTTCCTTCTGTGGGAACAATTAGGAAAGGATCTCCAACTTAAATCATCTTGGGTGGCTGCACTTTGGGAACACACTTCTGGTGAACAAGGTGCAAAAAGCTTCCAGTGTGAATGTTACATCCTGCTTATAGTGTTTAGTAATGGTCATGACAAAATGGCAACCAGAGAAGTCATCTAATAAAGCATTATGGAAGAAGGCTATTGATGTACATACTGCTATAGTACCATGTGCTTTAGGAGGAGAAGCTTGCAAGGTTTTAGCACACTTTTCAAAGTCAAGACAGAAAACCGTAATCTGAAAACCATTCATAAAGACATTCCTTAGCAACCTGTCTACCTTTTAGAACTTTAGCAAAAGACACAAAAAAAATGGAAATTGTTTTCTCTGCTTTAAGTTCTGTTGACAAAATACTTGCACTCGCTCAAGTAATCGACAGTATGAAGAAGCTGTCACCTTGCAATATAATGGAGAGAAAATAAAAATAAAAACAAAACGAACAGCCTGAAACTATAGTCTACATAGCATTCCTTAAGTTTATTTTTGTTAGATTACTTCTGTGCCCATAATATACAACGTGACATGGATATTCCTAGCAGAAATGCAGACTGCAGGAAGCTCAGTTTTAAAATAAACAGCAGCAGTTTCTTGGGCACTATCTCACATGGGACAGCGAAAAATGGAAATATTTGGTAGACAAAAACTACACTTGTAATGAAGACCTGATGGAATGTTAAAGTCATTATCACACAGCAAAGTGTAGAAAATCCCTAGCTTGTTATAGATGGATCACCAGATAAGACAGACTAGCTCTATGTGTAATCGCAGGAAAGCAGGACCAGTAAGCCTGCCTACTATGATCAGCAGCCACCATGGGTACACAGTACAGATAAACAATCTAATGAGCAATTTTGCCAAAGGGTAGGACAGGAAACCAAAAATGACCACACAGGTGCTGCACTCAGGAAAAAGTCTGAACAGGCATTAACAGTATTTGTTCCCAATTGCCCAGGAATAAAATGAAATCTCTAAAGCTTCAAACAATCTAACAAAGCCACAAGAAAATAAATGCCAAAAGTGACTAAGTAAAAACAGATGTGGCATTTGCAGCTATGTAATGAACGTACACAATATTCACCCAAACCACAGCAGTTCAAGACAGTTAAAGTGCTAACAAAACAATAATAAGAATAACTTACAGGTCAGCTGTAAAACTAAAACAGACCAACATTCTGGAAGAGAACTTCAGGGATCTAATGTGAACTATGGCCACTGAAGAAGAAAGATACAAATTACAAAAGGCAAATATCCCCAGAATCTTTGTGATCTAAAAAGGAAAATGAAAGAATAATAAAAGCAAGATCAGACATGAAACCATAAAAGATAAAGTGGATGCCAACACCAAAAGCCAGCTGGCGAAGTAACCTAGAATAAGATCAAACAACTCAAGTAGTCCCTTAGTAATAATGGACAATAAACTGGATAAGGAAATACTGATAGTTCTATGTATGACTCAGCAGATAAGCATTCACCTCCAATATTTACTACAGGAAATAATATTCTTAAAACTCACACCATACAATGTACTCAATGCCATCAAACAAATAGAGAACCATAGGTAAACAAACAATTGACTAGGCAGTAAAATTAAATCAATACATATCGGGTTGAGAAGACAAGTCACCACTCTCATACCCATTTATCAAATAAAAACCAGGAACAACTAGTGTTAAGAAGTACAACTAAAGTTACACACAAAAGAGCAGACAGCCCTTTCTGAATAAAAAAATGTGGATGAGAAATAAAATGTGCATATTGTTGTTGTCTTTCGGCTTTTCCCGGTTAGGGGTCGGCACAGCGGAACTCCGGTCTGCTAATGATTGGCAGTAGATTTTCACAGTGCTGAGTTGCCTGCTCGATGCCTGACCTTCAACGAAGGCACACCCATTCATGCATGTCTTTCGGAATGCCACTCGACCCGCGGGGAGGACATACATACTCCACACAGAAAGCACTCCCCGCACACTAGCTGAGAATCGAACGGGAGAACCGCTTGCTGTGAGGCAACAATGCTACCGCTGCACCACCGCGGATTGACAAGGACTCCCTCAGACTGATGCAAACAGGTAGCCGGTACTACTCGAGCAATATCAAACAACAAAATAGCCGACAGGAAGAAGCTAAACTAAAAATGGCCAACACTATTCACAAGCTGCAAAAAGTAAACATGGAATGTAGCAATAAGCAAGTCAAACATCTGCAAACTCTAGAAAGGGGAGAGGCATAAATAAAAATTACCAACACTAAACGTGAAGACAGCTCACTCTTAACAGATACGAGCCAAAAGTCACTCCTTTCAGGAAGACATTCAGTAGCCATGATTATGTACTTAAGAGTTCCGTTGCAGTTTCACTACAGATTGTGGCACTTTCTAACTTAACTGCCAAGATATATCACCAAACCCAACTTAACAAAATTATGTGGACCGCTACTTTAGAAATTCCATAAACTTTTTATGAAGAATATGTCTACATAATTCTATTACATCCCTTGCTGATGTCACTTGAGGGAATAGCAGTGTGTGTGTGTCAATGGATTTTAATGAATGGAAACCCATGTATGGGCTGTGGTGAGTTTTTTTTTTAAGTCTTAAGGAGAGCCTCGCATGCACCTCCCCTACACTGACATCACTGAGGGTATGTTCAATTAACTTTTTCGTGATGTCAGTCATGTAGAGGAAAATAACATTTCATGAAGCTCTTAACTTTAAATTTAGTGCCAAAAAACAGGCAGCAAAACAAATAAAATGCAGGATGGTTCTGGAAGCACCACATGCTGTGATGCATCAGGTAACAGAAACTGAGACAGAAGGCTTTAAAGTGCTCAAATGCATGCTACACTTCAAAAAAACAAATAGAGGCAGCTATTTGGTCGGAAAGCATTGACAAAGGCTCAAAACAATAACTCCACTGCACTTAACCGATCTGCAGCATGGTAGTGTAATAACTTTTCTCTCTTTAAGAAGATGAAGACCAGTGCATTTCCTATACAAAACAAATAGAGGCAGCTATTTGGTCGGAAAGCATTGACAAAGGCTCAAAACAATAACTCCAATGCACTTAACCGATCTGCAGCATGGTAGTGTAATAACTTTTCTCTCTTTAAGAAGATGAAGATCAGTGCATTTCCTATACAAAAGAAGCACAGTCCAGAGTCTGTCAGTAATAAGCATACTAATGTAAGAGATCCTGTGGCCTGTAGCACAGAGTCTCATCATACACGGACACTTACCTTAACATCAGATGTCTCAAAAACTGGATCAATACTGCTACACAATTACCAATGGATCCAGTGGTTCAAGTTGAATATTGTGCTGTTGACGCATAATCAAAACAAAATTAGTATACTGAAGCAGCTACATGTTGCCAAGGAGCTGCTGACTATTCAACGCCTCAGAATGGAGTGCAGGAGCAAAGTACTATGGATCCAACCCACAATACACCAAGAAATGCAAGCAGTCAAGGCCACCCTGTACTATTAAGGTAGTGTCTAAAAACAATATATAGCTAGAGGTTAAAACAGCAAATGACAGACGACCAGGATACTTGTCGGGCATCCAGCAAACAATGTTCAAGCAAATAAAGCATACCAACTCCTAACCACTGAAGCACAGAGGACATGTCTTAGCACAGTGAAGTGGGCACAAGTCACCAAACACACAAGGCTACCATGAATGCACTGGCAAGAAATGAAACTGAAACCACATGCATATAGAGACAGTGTACTGTACAAAGATGGCAGATGTGGTCATGACCAGCAGGTCAGCTGATAGTGAGCTAAGCAGGATGTTATGCATCAGGGTCATGTTATAAAAAAGGATTACAAGGGAAATACAACCCAAATACTAGCAAAACAAATATGAAGAACACAGGTTGGATACTGGATACTGTGCAAGCGTATACCACAAGTGCAACTCAAACAATGAAATGCTACAGTACAGGTACACATTAAGACATCATGTGCTGCAAATGATTAATAACTGTTAAGTACCTAGCACATACTGTACTTGGTCAAACACTACGGAACTGCAGCTTTACAAGGTGTTAGCAATGCAGACAGTACTGTATATGTTTCAAGCCCAGGTTAATGCAACATTTATTACATATGTAAAGAGGTGTAACAGTCTCTTGTGTGCCATGTTGATGTTCCTGCACAAGTGGATATCAAACTCAAAGCACCATATGTGTGCTAGACATGACAAAGTAATTTGCACATGTTTCCTGGCAGACACCGCCTTGGCTATGTGAGCCACCCAAAAGGTGTCAGGTTTCTGGGATAACAATAAAGTTGACCTGTAGAGCAGGTGTTCATGTTGTAGAGTCACACAATCCTGTTCCCCTTCCACACAGGGGACCACAACAGCAATAAGCATGTGATACAGCGCCTCAGGCATTTTCAGTCTATAATGTCATGCCTCCACCACATTCTGGGTACATGGCAAGCCCTATGATACTACAGATGTCATGTTCCAGCATATGGTGTTTTCACCTGTCGTCTTTTTCCTGTGTCTTGGTAAGTTTTCAGTGGAAAAGAATGTATATGTGTTTAGTGACCATTGCAGGCCTGCCATCTCCAGAATCAGGTAAGCCTGCTACTCTGCAAAGGTGTTCTGAATTTCACCCTCTGGGATATATGACAAGGGTGGCTATCCACTGTTGTCCCATACCTAATGGTTAGGACCTCTGCCTGTATTTGCAGCCACATAATCTTCTGGAAATTGAACTGGCATTTTTTTCAACTGGGCATCAGGAAACATGCTAAGCAGTGCAGTCACTGCTGCCTTCTCTAAAGTCAGTGATGACAGTCTGATTTCAGCTGGGCATCAATCTACTCCACACACTCCACCAGAAAAGCAACAGACCACAGCACACTCTCTTTGACTTGGCACTCATGAGTGCATATACCAATACAAGTAAAACCCTAACCACACAACAACATGTAGAGAGAAATAAGGATAGGCTTTCAATGAGATGACTTGATGTAGAAAATGTGTATATGTCAAGGTCAAGTTAGAAATGTATGTATTTGGTACTTCTTACACTTGGCTTACCTGTTAAATGTGTTGATTTAATAAAAATATATGACCCAGCAGACACACAGATAAAAGTGTCTGGAGTTTTGCCCCACAAATCTTACCCAACGAGGGGAACTAAGCAAGGGTGCCCCCTTCTCCCCATTACTGCATGCACTATTTTAATGTACAGAGGTTCCAGGTATAAGAGATTCATCAGTAGTGGATTACAATTAGGCAGACAAGAGAAACTGTCTTTATTTGCAGATAATATTATTCTTTATACAACATATAAAGAAACAGATATACCACAGACTTTTGCTACATTAAGGCAGATTGGAAAATTAATTGGTTATAAAATAAATGAAACCAAAACAAAGGCAGCTGCTTTAAACTATAAACCCACATTTAAATTGATACAGTCATAACCGCACTTATGGGGACATGAAAGAAAGAGATATCTAGGTATATGGTTAAGGAAAGAGGTGAAGCTTGAAGCAAAGGACATGTGAGATACGACCACACATGGGCAAAGTCAGTAGGAATAAAGGTTATAAAGAGGATTCTGGTGCTGCTGATTCTTTATACAGAGCATGTGTATTTTGAAAAGCCCGAGAAACATGTGGGAGAGCATAAATAAACTCAGAAATATCTTCTCTGGCAGTGAAAAATCAAGAACGAAGTGGGCAAAGCTTGTACAACGAAGCTTGGGACTACTAGACAAACTTATCTGGTGACCCAAACTAGGTTACTTTACTTAAAGAGGTACAGGGACTATATATCTAAGTGGAAAGAGTATAACGAAAGGAAAGAGTCTGGGTTAAGAGACCAACATGACAGCAGCAGTAGTGGTGAAGGAGGGGGAATAACACCATACAAGTGATCCTATAGAAACAGAAAGCAGCAGAAAACCTCTGGCAACTGACTCCTAATGGATTTACACAGAACGATAAATGGAAGAAGTGGGAGGAGTTGGCAGCAGAGATGCGGAGGGTCTTTGGATGTAGAATAAAAACAGTGGAAACAATAAAGGAAGTTAAAATGAGTTGGGAAGCTAGCTAAGTGTGAATCTGAACTACCAAGGAACATTATTTAGCATGTTTGTGAGTGACAAGGGAAGGGAAGTTTACACAGGATAGACTGCAACAAGACACAGAAATGTGTGGGTTGGTAAAGACCCTAAATGAGGCTAGATGTGACAATGCTACAAAAAAGCATCCAGGATATAAAAGGCTATGACAGACTATGAGGCAATTGGGTGAAGGCCTTGGGAGACAATTTACTAAAGATCAATATATAGAAATACTTTTGGCGATTTGCAACAAAGGCTAGGAAATTCAGAATTCTGTGCATGGAGCAGCTTCAGAAGAGGTCTCCTCATGTGGGGAGACTGTTGGAGGTAAAGGAGAATGGGAAAGGGAAACAGAGGAAAACCTTCTTGGAGCTGTCAAACCCTAGATACTTTGAAGGCTGATGTACAAAATGATACAAAAAAGATGAGCTCTAACATTAAAATAACTAAAGAACTAAATGTTACTGGGTTGGAGCTCAGAGCAAATCAATACTAAGGGGTATGCAAGAGCTGGAGACATTGAAAATAAGACTAAGAAAAAAATATCATACACAAAATCAGAAAAAAAAATCAAAAATCAGAATAGCAGGAAGTAGTAGAAACAATGGATACAATTAAAGAAAGGGAGTTATGCTCTCAAGTTAGGAAAATCAGATAAATGGTCATTATTGGCGAGAGTAAGGGTGACTGCATAGAAAGGGTTCCTGTGCAATTAAAGGTCAGAAATATGTAGTTAAAATATGTAGATTTTTTGTAATGGAACATTTTTAAAACTGACAGAACTAAATGAAGATTTGTTAGCTATATGAACACAATTGTGTATGTAGTGCATGGAGCTCACTGATTATGCTCAGATATTTAGAAAAAGACAAACCAGTTAAGAGCCAGATGGAGTGCGATCTGACCTTATGTTGTTGAGGTTGGGTACAATGCTAGGCACTCAAATGTATGTCATAATTTAGTGACCTCATGCCTCAGTTGTTTGTCCGAAAACCACAAACTTTATGAGAAACAGACTAAAAAATTTGAAGCGATAATCTGGATGCCTTGCAAAAATTTAGACAGTTGATAGGTGTTGAGGTAAGTGTAAATGTTACACTACCTCTATGCCAGTACTCACCAAGTCTTTTACTGCTTTGAAAGCTGGGAAAACACTCAGCAACCCCCCCCCCTTTAACTAGCAGTACATGAACAGATAAAGCTCCATGCACTACAAAGAATTATGAAAATCTCACCTATCATAACCCCTTAATGTGTGCTCAACACGGTAGCGTTGTTACCTCACAGCAAGAGGTTCTCCTGTTCGATTCTCGGCTGGAGTGCCTTCTATGTGGAGTCTGCTTGTCCTCCCCGCAGTCAAGTGGTCTCCAAAAGACATACGTGAGTGGGCGAGCCTTCGCTGAAGGTTGGGCGTCGGGCTGGCAACTCCGAAAAGACAAGCAATACTATTAGACTACTTGAAACATACAGCTTTCAAGTCCTGCAAGACGTTTATCAGCAACAGCAATAAAACATGTCCTTTGGTTAATCCATTGTGTACAAGGTAATGGAAAGAGACATCACTGTGTTCAAGTCTGTAATATGAAAGTCAAATTCAAGCAAAAAAACTTATGCAGTGGAATTCACTCATGAAAATGAGCAATCTTTGGGAAGACTGACATCTGTGATTTATCAATGCAATGTGCAATAAAAACATGCCACCAAAGGATTAGCCAGACATCTGGGAAGATGAGCTCACAAATTAGTGACAAAAGTGTAGTATTACACTACATACTGGCACATAGTGCAAGCTACATCTGCTCAAATATTCAAATCACGGAATTTGAAAGAGTAAACTGAAACCATCAGCGTATAAACATTACCTATTCAGTTGATCACATAAAACTAGAGTCAGAAAGTGCTTACTGTTAGTAGGAGAACAATAAGATTTGGGTCAAGACAATGGAAATGAAGTTCTGCTAGACTGGACTATTTGACTTGCCAGAAGCTTGGTATGCTCAGAAGAGTTGACAGCACAATATATATTTACATTATGAACTTGGTCAAAATATTAGCTTTCATTTGGGACTCGAACAAAAGATCATCAGCATTCTATGCTGTTGTCACTGTCAATGGACTAAAAACAGGCTCTGAACAGATTGGTATCAAGTTTCCCCTTAGAAGTCATTTTTCCATTAACCTAGAAAATCCCTAGCATGAGGATTAAGGTTAACTTTTACACACACACACACACACACACACACACACACACACACACACACACACTTCTTAAGCATTTTTACATTCATCGAAATACGAAAGGAAACTTTTAGCTCTTACTTGGGCTTTGAATCTACAACCCCCAGCATTCCATGATTCTAACAGTGACTAAGCTGAAGGAGTCTCTACATTTACGTGGAAAGATCTTAGAACTTGAGTATCAAGTCAGAGCCAGTATTTTCCTTAATATTTCCATGACTAAAAGAACATAGAGTCTTCATTTTTTTAAATAAAAAATAAAGAGAGTATTCTCAACAACAGAAGGTTTAAACAAATATCACAAGGTGCAAGCTGGCTGTGTAAGTTTATACACCCAGATAACACACAGGATTATGACCACGTCACAACTTGCAACTCTATTATGTTTGAGACATGGAGGCCAAAAAAACTCACCTCGAGAGCAAAGCTTGAGAGATTAACCTTGGCATCCATGTAGAGAACACATAATAAACAGTTATGATCAGAGACCTGACCTTAATTCTTTGTAGTGCATGGAGATTTACCTTCTACATGCATTAGCCAATAGTTTAGCAGTGGGGGAGTGGCTGATGTCCTTATGGATCACTATGCATGGGAAGCTGTTTAATTTAAAATGTCCTGTGTAGTTCAGCAGTCAGCAGGTAAAAACAAAGCAAAAATGAAGCCGTTTCTACCTGCTTCTGCTTACTACTGGTCAGACAGCACTGTCTGCTTTTACTGCAGACCTGAAGTTATTAGTGTGTAGGGGGCTTCGCAATTGCCAAGAACCACTCTAAACATTAAGGTAAGGTCTCACGCCATAGCAGTGCTAAACCAGGTTGAAATCTGGTTGTTTTTAATGTAATTAAAGGTGCTTCATGCACTAGATGATAGCTAATCTGATCAATGAAGATTCATCAGACATAAAACAAATGTGCCTGGATAGGTAAATTTCAAAGATAAAACAGCGGCTTTGTTTACAAGAGTCTGTCTATATCCAGAAATTATCACTATACTACAAATACAGGTAATGGCAAAGATTGTTCTAACACTCTAACCTCAACAACAGCAATAAGATTTACTCTTGCATAACTAAGTTTAACCTGGCATTTGCTCAGATGTTCCAAAACATCAAACCACTAAATTAAAATCTCTAAAGCTTAACCACCTGCACGGCAGTTTAACAACTACATATAATTGCATAGTTACGTTCATTTACGCAGTGTACTGCAATGCTTTCTTTTTTATATTTAAGTCTCATTGTATTTTGCAATTTTCCCATGCCGACACTAAAATTGTCAGTTGTGATCAGTGTTCTACTCCAGTTAACAAATTCAAATATAAAGCCTATCAAAGAACAAAATAACAGAAAGTAGTAGTTCCCAATGACTCAAATATGTTGATACGGGGTGGGGGGGGGGTTAACAAAACGAATTTCAAACTTGGGTTTTAGACATACTCGCACTGACATTATGATTAAAGAGCACTGCTGCAATTTCAAAAACAAACAATCTAAAGTGATCGTAATACAATAGTGGATCACAATACAGTAACACCAACTCACCTGCATAATTAATTTTGAAATGAAATCCAAATTAAAGAGGACTAGAAAAATAAAAAAGAACCGTAGAATGAGCTTGACACACAAACACCAGCTAGCTAATTCTTGAAGGTAGCTGTTAGGCCTCTAACACTGACAACACCAAGCTGTGGTTGGGTACATTGCGCACCTTTAGTGGTCATGTTGGTTCATGCTTCATCAGGTACGGACATCCGAAGTGAGCCAGGGAATAGCAGATGGGGTATACTAGAAGTATTTGCATTCTAGTAGCTCAAAACAAACTTGTTCTAAAACAGCAAGTCCCTTAACTCCCACTAGCCTGAACCAACTTAATAATCTAGCTTGTCCACCACCTGACCATACTGAACTGCAGAGCCCTAACACTAACCCTAGAGCTCCCACCCAGTCCCCAAGCATAACCATAATACTCCCTTCCTGCTCCCTACTCTTATAAAGTACACATTACTCCCAAACCCTAAAACTGCCACAACTTATTCTCTAAACCTAAATCACCCTCCCAATCACTGCCCAATGACCTAATCTACACTGCCACCACCTCCTACTCCCTCCCGACTGGACCCCTAACCTTGCTTGAATTTGACAACTATGTTTGGAGAAGTGGTGCAGCTCCACTCTTTCTGCATGGCTAGCACACCTCAAACATTTAGTACAGTTAAAGTGAGAGCAGCAGTCTGTGTGAGCTAGAAAATTAGAGTCTATGGTTTTGGAGTACTAGTCTTTCAGAACCTGCTACTTGGTTGCTTTTAGTAGCCCCAAAGTGGTGTGCAGCAGCAAAAACATCCTTGACCCAGAACAAACAGCCATGGAAAGTCTGCAGCAACCTAGAGGTAGGCCACTTTGAGGGACCAGCTAGCTTACACTACAATACGGTTCTCACCACTGGATGAAAATGGATGGCCCAATAGAACATCCTAGCAAGGAATGAATGGGTCACAGGGCTCATATCTAGCCTAGAGGATGACTGGCTTCCAGCCCCACAGAATGAATGGGTTGATTGGGTGCAGTTAGTGGAGCTATCAGGTAGGGGACTCATCATTAGGAAGGGAGGAAGACCACAGCCCCATCCCAGGGACATCAAGTCAGGTGTAAGAACAAGAAAATAAAAGCACATTAGTTTTAGTAGCTGTGACACCCATGCACTGGCCCAGTAATCAAAGAGTCTCAATCCTCACCACTAACACCAGTGAGGGGCATCCACATTAGGAAGGATAACAAATACACACACGGTAAAGTACAATCTCTCTTAAGAACACACAGAGATCAGTCAAGTCTGGGTCTGGTTTCTCCCTTTCTCCCCAGATCCCCAATAAGACTCCCCACTGGCACAGCTATAGAGTGGGGTCCTTAGCCAGGGTACCAAGCCAAGTCCTCCTAGCATTCTCTCGGTCCAACCAGTGCTTCATGTCCCTGCCCAAGTAGCTCACACACAGACACACACACACTAAGATATGAGTTATATAGAACCATACAGACACTCCTGGGAAAGACTGGCAAGGGTTCACTAGCTGTGCCCCTTCTATCCAGGCTATAAGGTAGTAATCACTGACACCAGGACCCTTACTTATCAGCTACTAAAAAGGCCTCTACCAATGGTTGTCCAATTACTAATGTGCATTATTATCCAAATGGTAAGTATGACTGAGCAGCAAGGCTTATTTGGAGTGGCTTTGTACAGTATCACTATATACATGCAATGTACTCTGGAGCTTGAATTATCTCTACACAAAACAGCCACAGTCGAAAGATTTAAAATATTTAATAATAAAAACACAAGACAATACTTATTACACGGTGCTAGCTGGGAGTTCAGACACAGGAAAATGCTCAAAATAATATTGTAGAATAATTCTGAAATCAATACAAAAAAACAACTAGTCTAACCTTCCTATTTCCTAGCTATTTCTAAGAGAGACACTAAAGTCTAAGATCCTACTTATAAATCGAGCACAGGCAGTGCTGGCAAGTTAGATGTTCTCAAGACAAATGCAAAATGCTCTCTCTCGGTCTCCGCGAAAGTCCTTTAAATTGATAAATCCTGCTGACTCATTTTAGATTGCATTATTCTTAACAATTCTCTGGTTTCCCAGGCTAACAAAAACTCTACATTAGCATTTCTTAGTAAGCTTGCACCTGGTCAGGAAACTACAGCAATTAAAGACATTATATATGTAAAATCTAGCAATTGACTCTAGTTTCAAAACAACAGAAATAATCTGCTGGTTCAGACATCACAGCTTCGAGCCCTGGATCAAAACAGTCATAAAATGCTTGACTTATCAGCTTTCTTACAGCAGAGTACACTTTTACATTTTTGCAGTTCAACATCCAATACCACCTTTTCACAATTAAGAGAACAAGCCTGTGGCTTATTTTAATATTTACAAATGACAATATCTACACATTTCTATCCAGCTAGGCTGGCAGCCTTCACCTATCTTCACAGTACCATTAGTTCTATTAATTAACTAGAATAGCATGCATAAAATATATTGTGAAGATAGGTGAAGGCTGCTAGCCTAGCCAGACAGAATTTTGTAGATAATTCTGTCATTTGTAAATATACAAACAAACATACAATACATTCCCCAAGTACATGGTCCAACCTATTTTCCAAAACAAACTCCTGTATTGCTAAATCAATTTTCCTATACGCAATATTAATTTTGTTCATTGTTTAACTGCAACATTCATTTGTATGTACACATTAATATCACTTAGAATGTCCAAGACAGGAGATTGGGAGAATTGGTTAGGCTGCAGGGAAACCTTTTGGCAGTTGAAACTGAATGCATCCCAACCCCCAGGGCTACCTAATCATATTTCACTTAAGTCCTTTTTAAAGAAGAAAAGTGAAAAATTGTAATAAATCAAATTTTTGTAATGAATTTATAACACGTTACTTAATGTATAGGGACGATTGTAAAATGTACTTTTGATTACATCTACCTGTGGGTTGTTGTGTAACATTTATGTTTTTAGAGTGTGTCTCTAAATTTTTGGAGCCTTTTTCATGAATGGGAGTACTTACAGACCTGATTTTATGCTTGCATTTACACTTGAAAAAGCCCTGTATTGTTGTCAGGGTGAAAGCGCTTGTGGTGAATTTTTAAAAAAATAAACCTTTCTACTGGCTGACAACCTGCTGCTACCTGGCCCGTTTGTTTGATTAGCATTTCACACTGAGCTAATCGAAGGAAGGACACTCAGCAAACTCGGAGCTATAATATATAACATTAAGTATCCCGTTTTTTGTTTATTTTGTTCTTTATTTCTTTGTTATTTATAGCACTTTGTGTACTGTGTATTTTTCTAGATAGTTTCAGTGTGTGTGAGGTATTAACTGGAAATTGTTCACTTTTATTAAGCATCTGTTGGGTTGTTTGTTTCTGATAACTTGTTGCAGTTAAACTCTTTTTTTCTAGAGGCTCCTTTAGCTGTTTAAAACTTTCATTTAAAGGCTCACTGCTGCTTTTCAGCTGTGAGAAACATTTCTGCAGTTTGTTTCCCACCCTGTTGGTATAGTGTTTTTATAGTTGGTGGCTTTGCAGTTGCCCGCCCCTACCTAGTGTAAATTTGATCTGGGACCCTCCTCCCAGTCTAGTGTCATTACCTCATTCTACCCAGTACAGGCAGAACATTTGAGAAGGCCAATCAGCTTAGTTTCTGCTACTCCTTTCTCTCTTTCCACACAAAAAAAAAAAAAAAAAAAAAAACTTTTTCTAAGCTTGTTTCCTGCCTTTCCTGTGGGTAGTCTAGCCTGGATATAGATTTGCTGTGTCCAGGACTATTTGTAGGCTTCTAGGGTCAAAGTCTTTCCGTGTTAGAGGGAAGCCTTCTAGCTTAATTTGGTTTCTTAGAACTAGCCAGTTTTTTGTTTCAGCACTTGTTCAGAACTTATTGTAAGCACTAAAGCTACAAATTACTACAGCATTCAACTTTCCTCACTGTCTAGAGGAAAACAGTTTATAGTACTTAACAAATAAGCACCTATCCAGGCATGTCTAAGGGTCAGCCCCCGGTGTTTTCTCCTGTCTACCTGATGAATCTGGGCATCTTGAGGCAATGCAGTAATTGCCTCATGTACACAGACAACCCTCTCCTCCTACCACCCAACACTACAACCTGTGAGAGATGCACTTATATAGCCAAACTGGAAGCAAAGCTCTCTTCTCCCAAGACTGGACTAGACAGTCAAGAGGAGAAGGTAATCACTTGCACCTCACCACACTCAGCACATAGTCCCTCAAAACCTACACCACCAAAACACACACACAGAAACACAAAACACACACCTACATTCGCGGAGACTCTCAGTAAAAACCTGCCCAAGCAACAGGGACCTCCAAAGCAGAAACACAAGCAACCTCCACCCCCCAACACAAACCAAATGACACATTGTCCACAAAGCCACTCAACCACAGACCATAAGGCATAACAATGTACCAAACACTCTACACAGGTGACTACAGTCAGGCACATTGATATTCCACTCACCAGGCTAAACAAGGCACATTGATGTTCCACTCACCAGGCTAAACAAGGAGAAAGTTACTGTCAGCTGCCTGTCGGGTGCTAGGATCCACCACATAATGCATGCACTCAGGTCACTCCACAACAAGTACAAACATGACTCTGTCATTGTCCATGTTGGTGTGAATGACCTGAGACGTATCTCCTTGGACTACATGAAAAGGGACATGGAGGAGCTATCTGATCTTGTAGCCCAGGCAGGTATGACCCTAGCCCTGAGTAGCATCCTGCCATCACCCAGAATGATACCACAGTACAAGGACAAAATGATTGACTTCAACAAATGGCTAAGCTTCTGGTGTCATTCTAAGGGGATCCAGTATCTGTCTGCCTGGGATGACATGATCAACAAGCCACGATGCTTTGCCAAAGATGGCCTGCACCTGCCGCCCCTGGGATTCCAGATACTGGCTAAGGCTCTAGCCACCCCTATAGTGCCTTTTTTAGGCAAGGTTCAAATGACAAATTCACCACCCTAACAGGTACAGGCAAGAAGAATCTGAGAGTATTGCTACTCAATGCTAGAAATCTAAACCTCAAAATGCACTCTCTCGAGGCACTCCTTAAAATGGAGAACATCGACATCTGTGCAGTGACAGAGACCTGGTTCAAGGCTCCAGAGAGCACCCCTGCATTACCAGGCTATAATTCATACAACACCTTTCGGCCACTTAACCTGGACAGAAACACTAAAGGCGGAGGCATGTCCATATTCATTAAGGATATCCACACCTCCAGGCTAGTTGCTCAGCATAATGCATCCGAGATTATCCAAGTGCAACTAACTCTGGGCAATACTGCAATCCAAATTGTAGCTTGCTACAGATCCCCCACCATGCCCCAGGATTCCCACTCCTCATTTCTTAATACACTGGAAAATATTAGGGTACAACTTAACACCCTAATAATGGGCGATTTCAACTACCCTACCATTAACTGGGAAAAAACTCATGTACCAACTCTTTGTGCTCAACGTTTTCTGGAATTCATAAATTCCAATGCCATGGATCAACTTATCCACACCTCCACCAGGGGCAGCAATATCCTAGACCTGGTTATTACCAACATGGGCAACCGGTGCTCCACACCAGAGGTCAATTCCTCGTTGGTCAGATCAGACCATAAGCTAATCACCCTAGACATCCACATCCCTCCCCCACCCCCCATTAGGGAAACCACAGTAAAAAATTTCTCCAAAGCCAACTTCACACTTCTTAAGACAGAAGTGGCAAACTTCACGACACCCATGCTGACGGACAATAGAGGTATGACTGCTGAATCCTACACAAATGCACTTTATAAGCACTTACATGAGTGCATGGATCGTGCAATCCCTAACAGAACCAAGATGCTATCCTCCAAAAAAAGGAAGCAAATTTGGTGGTCCCCTGCCATAAACAAACTCTACAACAGAAGAAAGAAACTTTTTTTTTTTTTTTTTGCAAGAGTAAAAAATATCCCATGATTGGAGAAACTCCCTGGTCAGCTTCAGTAAGAAGCGGAGATCCCTCATAAAATCCTCCAAAGCTAGTTATGAAAACAAAAAATCGCCACTGACTCTAAAGACAACCACAAAGCATTCTATAGCTATGTCAAGAATCTCATGGCAACACTCAGATCTGCTCTGAGTTACAGCACAATGGCACTAAATATACAGAACCAATGGATATTGCCAACATCCTGGCAGATAGGTTCAGTGCTAACTTTACCACTCTGTTATCCCCTAAAGGGCCCATCTCTATACCAGAAGAATGCAAAGTTCCTGTAATCACGGCTGCACAGGTAAAAAACACACTATCCAAAGCCAAGAACATGGGACCTGATGACATCCCAGGCTGTGTTCTACATGAACTACAGAACGAACTGGCACTCCACCTAAGTACCATGTTCAATCATAGCCTCACCTCAGGCTATGTGCCCATTGAATGGAGCACAGCGACAGTTATCCCACTCCACAAAGGGGGAGCCACCACAGACCCCGGAATCTACCGCCCCATTAGCCTAATGAGCCTGGTCTGCAAGGCTATGGAGCGTATCATCATGGAACTTATAAACAATGACATTAGTAATCTCCAAACTCAGGACCCCACCCAGTTCACATTTGTAAAAGGCAGATCATGTCTCCTAAACCTGATAGACTTCTTTGAAGCAGTCACCAAAGCCATAGATGAGGGTAAGGTGGTTCACACAGCCTATCTAGATCTCGGCAAGGCTTTTGACACCATCCCCCATGGCTTTTGACACCATCCCCCACTCTGGAATTATAGATAAACTCACTAAACTAGGTATAAATTCCCTATGTCACAAGATGAGTTGCCAACTGGTTCACTGACAGAACCCACACTGTGAAAGTAGCAGACTCCAAATCCAGCTTCAGACCAGTGACAAGTGGAGTACCGCAGGGTTCAGTCCTGGGTCCTCTCCTGTTTGGTATCTACTTCTCTGAAGTACAGGCAAACACAGAAGGTCTTTATTAACGAAGTTCGCAGATGACTGCAAACTAGGAGCCATAATCAAAACTCCAAAAGATGTGGACATCCTACAAAAGGGCCTTGCTGAGACAGATGCCTGGTGTCAAAGCTATGGCCTCAAGCTCAATGCCAAAAAATGCATTGTCATTCCTTTTGGTAAAAACTCAGTACCCATGAACTACCACATAGGTGGTAGTCTACTTAACACCGAAAGCGCGATAAGAGACCTTGGGATACAGGTGAACAGTAGTCTCTCCTTTGATAATCACATCCCCACAGTAGTCAGGAAATCCTTCTATGTGGCACACCATTGTTCCCCTCTACTTGTCACTCATTAGACCCGTTATAGAGTACAATGCCCCTTTTGCTATGTACCTCACAAGACATCTACAGCAACTGGAAAGGCCACAGAAATACCTCACAAAGAGGATTACTGGCCTCAAAGAGATGCCCTATGCAGACCGTCTCAAAAAACTGCAGCTTTACTCCATTGCATATCGCCTACTCAGAGGCAATCTCTGCCTAACAATGTCAAACCCAGAGCTTTTAGACATGCTCCACTTAAAGAAATCCCAATCCCTACGAGCTACATGCTCTAGGGACCCAAACCTCATCACCACAATAAACAGAACATGCTGGAGGGATAGATTCCTGTCCCAGAGACTTCCCATACTCTGGAACAAACTACCTATCTATATCAAACAAAGCTCCTCATTAGCACTGTTCAAGAAAAATCTTGATGATTGGATGGGAGATGGGAAATTCACCCCAGGGATCACTTCTGTGGCTCTGCTCGACAGTGGCACAGGAAAATAATTTTCTTGGGTGGCAAAAGCCAGGGTACCTTTGGCTAGGCTTATATAGGCCCTAGGGCCAATGGCCTAGTACCTACCTATGAACCTATGAATCAGTTTTTCCTTAAGGTTCTGCATCTGTTACTATTTTTTATTTGTAAATATTAATATAAGCCACAAGCTAGTTCTCTTAAATGGGAAAAAATTGTGTTAAATGTGGAACTGCAAAAATGTAACAACCGTGCACTCTGCTGTAGGAAAGCTGGTAAGTCAAGCATTGCGTAAACTGATGTCAAAACTCGGATCCAAGATGTCCAAATGAAAGAATTTTTCCTATCGTTTTGAGGCCAGAGTTAATGGCTAGAATTTACATGTATAATTTATTTTATTGCTCTGGCTTCCTGACCAGCTGCAAGATCAAAAGGGCTATTAACCTCAGAGTTCCTGTTAGCCTGGGGAAACAGAAAATTGTTAATACAGTGCTGCTTCACATTACATCATTCTTAACAATTTAGAGAGAAAGAATCAGAGAACCCCCCCCCCCCACCTAGCAGGACATGAATGCTCTCTCCAAGCCCAAAAACACACCCTCTTAGGGTTCAGACAACATCCCGGACAATGTTCTACAGGAGTTTAAAACAGAAATTAGCATCACCAATGAGCACACTTTTCAATCACAGCCTAAGCACTGGCTTCATCCGAGTGGAATGGAAAACAGCTACAATCATCCCTTTGCACAAAGCTGGTGCATCCACGGACCACAGGAATTATACTTACATTCATACATACACACAAATATTTCAAGCACAGGCAATGATGCCCTTTTGCTTGCCAATACACCAAAACACCTGTTCCCATAATAAGTGGTCAGGCTGTCCTTAAAAATATCTAAACTAGTAATTGTTTGATGTAATTTGATAGTCTGTTCCATGCATCAGCTATTCTGTCAGAAAACCAATTAGTACACTTTTCATTCCTATAGACTCTTTTACATAGGTTGTCTGATGATTCCCTAGTACTTTTTCATACCCCCAAACATTCCGAGAGATAGTTGTCACTAAATTCCCTACATAAAACTGAATAAGATCTCCTCTTCGATATCTGTAAGAGACACAATACAAGTTCAGATAGTTTAATCTTTCATAACTTAAATTTTCACATCCATGGATGCTCTTGACATATTTCTACTCTACTCTGCGGTGGTGGTGCTGCGGTAGCGTTGTTGCCTCACAGTTAGATGTTGCCCGTTCGATTCTCAGTTAGAGTGTCTTCTGTATAGTGACATGCATGAATGGGCATTCCTTCGTTGAAGGTTGTGCGTTAGTAGATTTTTACGTAATGGCTTGCCGGACCTGCCAATCATTAGCGGACTGGAGTTCCGCTGTGGTGACCCCTAACCGGGAAAAGCCGAAAGACACAAACAAACTCTCCAGTTTACTCATGCTTGTTTTCTTATAGGGTTTCCATATTGTTATTCCATACTCGGGTTTGAATCTAATATAACTAACAAACAATGACATCATTTTTGATTTCCTAGACTTTATAAATATTTTTATAAATATGTTTATACAGTTTTCAAAGTTCTAGTTCAACCTCTCTTCCATTTCTTACATTTTTTGTATCTCACCTTAAATCAGATTTGTTCATATAGAAATATATCCCCCTGATGTATGCCTAGATCTTGATGTTAAAACATTTTTTTTTGGATTTTCTGCACTCAGTTTCTCTTTCAAAACTTTCCACATTCCATCTGCAGTTTTTCCACTGAACACCTCACTACAGTTAGTTAGTTTTACATAATGACCGATTTCCTTCCATATAATCTGTAATTAACCTTCTGCGCATTGGTGTAGATTGCAGTTTGGCAGAATTATCTAGCAACAAATTAACCTTTATAACCCCATGATTACTGCACATAAACGGTGGTAAAACCTGACTTGAAGTAACAGTAATTTCTTTAGGAACACAAGGTCTAGTATGTTCCATCCCCTGGTAGTTTTTTTTTTTTTACAGTCTGAAGCGATGGTCATTCCTGAATATACATTGTGAATAATTTCCACTTGTTAAATTTACCAGAAACAAACTGGAATGATATTGATTCAAGTCCCCAGCTAATATTATTCTTCCCTCCTGTGTTTAGTGCAAGAAATGTATGAATTCCTCTAGGTCACCTGAACTTGACTTGGGTGGTCTACACACTCCAACAACTGTTATATGTTCCAGGGTTGTCTTTATTGTCACAGTTACACAGTCTATAGTATTGGTGTTATCACTGAACATATAATAATCACAGGTCTCATACCCATCTTTAATCCCTATCATAACACCTGCTCCTGATTTTTTGGTAGAATGTCTGTTACAGTAAAACATATATACCTTGACAGAACTGGTTTCCAGTCATTGTTCTTTAACAATGTTTCACAAACAATAACATCAGTACATAGATTTTCCAATAAAAAAAACTTTATTAATGCAACGAGCATCAACAACCAGAGATGCATCAAATGTTGCTATCTGTGAACTGTTACATTTTCAACCTGGCAAAAATCTTGCCAAGTGTTTGTCAAATATTGCAAAATATCTGCGGCTAAAATTCTCTTCTCTGATCTTGACAAATGCACGCCATTCTATCTCAATATGTGTGCCCAAAACTAGATTTGGATGCTCTACACATTTCCATTTTTTAAAACAGGACATTTTTTCCATGTAGGTATTTACCCAAAAAATCGTTTTCATTCACAGTAAAGTACAGTTTTGTACCTACCATAAATGTAGATGTTCGAGGATCCACATTGCTGCAGTCCTAACTATTGGGGTAGTCCGCTGTCCCAGTCGGCCCGAATACCAAAGTATATGGCTGACGTCGGTCAAGGCGCATTAGACTGACGTCAAGACGTCAGGGTACTAATGCGCATGACCGACGTCATATCCTCAGTCTTTTCTTGCCCCAGATGTCAGAAGACCCTAAAAAGACAAGGCCAGTACCAAAAACTCCAAACATTCCTGCACCAAAAATATGTACAATATATACAAAATTACCAGAGTATAACCTCACCTACACAACCACCCCTAAACACAGAGGGGACGGAGGGAGGGTAAATTGGACTGCAGCAATGTGGATCCTCGAACATCTACATTTATGGTAGGTACAAAACTGTACTATGTTCTTCATTCCACATTGCTGCAGTCCTAACTATTGGGTAGAATCCCAAAGCAGAGGTAAGGGAGGCTGGCAAATCATAAGGAAGCAGGAGCAGACAACATGCCTTGCAAAATAGCGGTGGCAAAACCAGCCCTAGATTTAGAGTAGAGAGGAAGGTGATAATGCTTAGAGAAAGTATGCACAGAACTCCAAGTAGCTGCCTCCAAAATATCCTTAGTTGCCACCCCCCTTAGAAATGCTGTTGAAGTGGCAGTAGCCCTAGTGGAATGAGGCCTAATCCCAGCTGGAATCTCCTTGCCATGATGGGAATAACAAAATGCAATGCAAAACCCAATCCACTTAGAAATAGTTTGTTTTGACACAGGCTTGCCCTGAGAACTCAAAGCAAAAGAAACAAACAACTGCTGAGACTGCCTAAAATCCTTAGTCCTGCTTAAATAATAACGCAATTGCCTGTGTACATCTAAAGTGTGCAAAATCTTTTCCCCTTTATTTTGGGGATCTGCATAAAAAGTAGGCAAATGAATAGTTTGGTTTAAAGCCACACTAGAAACCACCTTAGGCATAAAGGAAGGATTAGTGCGTAAGATACCCTATCCTTATGAAAAATCAAAAGGCTCCACTGCCATAAGGGCCTGCAACTCAGAAACCCTTCTTGCAGAAGTAATGGCCAACAAAAAGCAGTCTTCCATGACAAGTATTTTAAGTCAGCAGTAGCGAGGCTCAAAAGGTTGTAGAGTAAGTTTCTCCAACACAAAATTGAGGTCCCAAGCAGGAGTAGGAGCTCTCGTGGGGTCTTATATTCTTTGCCCTCTAAGAAATTGCTTGAACAAAGGATGTGAAAACAATGGTGGGTCACAATCATAGTGAGCTGAAATTGCTGCAGCATGAATCTTAATGGAAGAGAAAGACAAACCTTTGTCCAATAACTCAGTAAGATATTGAAGAGCCACACTCAAATTTGGCTCCGAAATCTCCAAATTGTTTGCCGCACTCCAAAATAAAAATCTCTTCCATTTTTCTGCGTACACTTTCCTTGTACTAGGTCTCCTGGCTTCCATAATCACATTTAAAACTTGTTGAGGAAGTTGAGACCTGCTGTCTTTCAAAACAGAATATGCCAGGTTGTTAGATGAAGAGAGTGAAGCTTGACATTGAGCAGGTGACCGTCTCTCTGAGACAACAGGTGTGGAATCATGGGTAAAGGCCATGGAGGCTTCTTTACCAGACTCCTCAGTAATGGGTACCAGTGCTGCCGAGGCCAATCTGGAGCTATTAAAATCATCCTTGGCTTGTCTTGTCTGACCTTGAGAAGCACCTTTGGAAGAAGAGGCAGAGGTGAAAACGCATACACATGAAGATTTTTCCAACTGAAAGAAAGAGCATCCACTTTCCAAGCTGTGTGATGAAACCTCTTTGTGCAAAACTTTGGCAGCTGGTGGTTTAGTGGAGAAGCGAACAGATCTATGTCTGGAGTTCCCCAGGACACTGTCAACTTTTGAAATACATGAAGATCCAGTTTCCACTCGTGGGGATCCATGATTTGTCTGCTTAACACATCTGCTAAGGAGTTCTGTGCTCCTGGCAGAAACCTTGCCTGAAGAGTTAGTTGCAAGCTGAGCGCAGTCTCCCATAAAATCATTGCTTGCCTGCACAATGGGTAAGAATGTGTTCCCCCCTTGTTTGTTGATGTACCACATGACAGTTGTGTTGTCTGTTAGAATCAACACCTGCCCTGGAAGAAGTAACTCCTTGAAAGCCATTAATGCAAACTGGACTGCTAACATCTCCTTCATGTTGATATGTAGATGCTGTAGTCTGGCAGGCCACTTGTCTTGTATCCACTTTCCATTTAGATGAGCTCCCCAAGCAATGTCTGAGGCATCTGTCGTTAGAATCTGACTCGCCTCTGGCCGGGTCACAGAGAGTCCCTTGTTTAGGTGACATTCCTGGGCCCACCACAAAAATTCCTTTTGAATGCAAGGTATTATTTGAATGACAGTGTCCAAATCCTGGCAGTGCTGTGTCCATACATTTTTGAGATACCATTGTAGCTTCCTCATATGCAGTTTGGCATTGGGAAGCACCAGAATACAAGATGCCATGAACCCTAAGGCTTGAAGGACTGTCCTTGCAGTCAGCCCGGACTGAAGAGATAGTTGATGGAAGTAACTGGAAAGATTCTGTTGTTTGTCCGGGGTTAAAAAGGCCATCTGGGCTGCTGTATTCAGTCTCACACCCAGAAAGCACATGTCTTGAGAGGGTACTAGACTGGACTTTATTTCGTTCACAGAATACCCTAGGCATCTTAGCACTGCTATGACATATTCCAGATGCTGTAGAAGGTCTTCCTTTTCTTGAGCCAGAATCAGGCAGTCGTCCAAGTAAGGATAGATTTGAATTCCTTTTAACCTGAAGTAAGCTATCACTGGAGCCAGAACCTTTGTGAATACTCTGGGCAGTAGATAAGCCAAAGGGCAATGCAGAGAACTGATAATGAGAATTTCCAGCTCGAAACGCAGATACTTCCTGCAACTTAGTCTTATAGGCACATGAAGGTAAGCTTCCTTGAGATCTAAAGTTACCATCCAATGATCTTTGCCCAGCATAGGTAAAAGCTGTTGTAACGTCAACATCTTGAACTTGGGAATGTCCAGATAAGTGTTGAGGATAGATAAATCCAAAATTGGTCTCCACGTGTTCCCCTTCTTTGGTACTAGGAACAGGCGAGAATAAAATCCTAGGCCCCTTTCTGGTACAGGGACTGGCTGAATGGCCCCTATTTGGAGTAACAGAGAAATTTGCTTGTGAGCCTCTTTCCTTTGTGGAGGGGAACGCCTGGCATGCCTTTGAAAGGGGCAATGTATGGAAATAAAACCTGTAACCGTGGTGAATGATATCCAACACCCATCTGTCTTGAGTGATTAAATCCCAATTTTCTTTGAAAAGAGACAGTCTTCCTCCCAAAGGAGCTGCCAGGCGAGAATCTACTGGCAGCTGAAAAGGCAGGTCATTGGGTCTGTTTACGAAAGGACTGACCCCTGCCCTCACCAGAAGTCTGAGCAGGTGAACCCCTGTTCTAGGCCTAAAAGAACCTTGAGCTCTGCCCCTACCACGTCCTAGACCTACCCCTAGACTGGGAATCATAAGTCGGATATGTCCATCCCTTAGTAGGCCAATTTCTACTAAACTTGGTGGCTGCACCTGCAAAAATCTTTAACAGTTTGCATAGACTTAGCTTTGTCCTCCATTTTCTTTAAAACTGCTTCCACAGGCGAACCAAATAACACATCAGACTGTAAAGGAGCATCCAAAATCCTAGTCTTAACATGCTCTGCTAAATTCTGATCCCTCAACCAGGCATGCCTGCGAAGAACAGAACTAGTGGCAGCCACCCTCGAGGAGGCCTGCACAGCATCAAAACCACATTGCAAAGAATGCTTACCCACTTGTTCAGACACATGAACTAAATCCAGCAACTCTTTACACTCTATACCTTCCGCCAAAGCATCCACCTTAGATTTCAATTGTGAAAGGAGATAATTTTGATATTTCAGCATGTGAAACTGACAATTCAACGCTCTCATGGCTAAAGTGGAAGAAGTATATACTTTCTTTCCCCACCTATCCAAAGCCCTAGCCTCTTTATCAGAGGGAACAGGATTTTTAACAACAGAAGCCTTAACACCTTTAGGCCCCTGAGAAACAGTTTCCGGGTCTGCCCTAGGACTCTTAAACAGATACTTATGAGCTTCAGGCACCCTATAGTACCTATATCAGGTTTAACAGGGGCAGGAGGCAAAGAATCAGGGTTCAGGGATGCCTCTGCAAAAACATCTTCCACCACATTCAACACAGGAGGTATAGCTAAAGGCCTATGCTGGGGTAAAAATAAGAATTCCCTAAGCCTTTTCCTGGAATCAGAGTAATCTTGGCCTTCCCATTTAAAGTGCTCCCTCATGGAATGCAGAGTCTCTGAAAATGAGAATCATCCACATCAGAATCAGAATAAGGAGGATACTCCTGCAAGTCTTCCGCAGAAGAATCAGAAGCCTCTGAACACTGTTCAAAACTTTCAAACTCAGGTTCCACCCTAGGCCTCTTATCAGGAGGGGGCATAGAGCCTCTAATCATAGTAATTAAATCTTCTGCCATTTTAAGCATATGTTTCTTAGGCACAGAACCTGAAGTGCTAGGAGAAGCCCCCACCGAAGCTAAACTTGGCCTACCTCTCAAAGAAGTTTTGGAAACAGAAGGAGAGGCTCTAACTACCTTGGGAAGAGAGGGAAGAACAGTTACCTGAAAAGCCCCCTCAGCCTGGCCTACCTCCTGAGAAGGCACATCCTGTAACAGTAAAGTCTCTGCCTGAGACTCCAAAGAAACTCCTGGCAAAACCTCTGGCTCCACTGAGCCTTCTAAAGAACCGACGTCCGGGACTGCCGGTTCATCAACCCTAGGCTTTGCTGTTTTATCCTTGCGCTTTTTGGAAGCGGCCGGAGCATCCGACGGCATTTTATAATTACAACGCTTCCCAAACACTAACCTGGCACAGTCTAACCTTCTCTTAATAGTGCGTTTGTTAAATCTAGCACAAGAGCGGCAACCAACAACGTCGTGCTCAGGCCCTAAACAAGGTATACACAAAGTATGGTAATCCCTATGAGGTATCTGCTTCCCACAAGAAATACAGTTATTCACTTTTTCTGACATCCGGTTAAATACTGAGGCAAGAAAAAAACAAAATGTTCCCCAACGGGGTACTTAGCCAACTTTGATTCGGTCTGAAACTCCGACTTCGGAAATATTTCAGAACGCCAACCTGCACTCGCAAAACTGCTTCTGCATCGGACCATGCGGCAAAAAAGACTGAGGATATGACGTCGGTCATGCGCATTAGTACCCTGACGTCCTGACGTCAGTCTAATGCTCCTTGACCGACGTCAGCCATATACTTTGGTATTCGGGCCGACTGGGACAGCGGACTACCCCAATAGTTAGGACTGCAGCAATGTGGAATGAAGAACATCCTGACTATCCTTTCTGTGGGTGATTTGTGAAAAATATATGTCCCAACACCAGTACAAGCTATACTACCTAAGAGGGCTGTCAGTTCCCTACCAACAGTCAAAGAATCCTTGCAGAGGACATCATTTATCGACAAGAACAAAAACGGATCCATACTTCTTTACATTAAAGTGTGCCAAGGCTTGTCGCACATCTTCTATTTTTTTTCTCCTGACAAGCATAACACTATTTGATGTTCATTATCTTCTCTGCAAATATAAAAGTATCAGTTCCTCTAATAACTGAATCACCAATTATAAGAATATCTTTGCTTACCAGCTCTGAACAATCTTCAGCTTCTGATACAATATCTGTTTTATCAATTGTTACGAAGGATAGATCTTCATCACCATTACTCTTATTAATACCACTGTTTTATTGCGTCTTAAATTCTCATCCAGCTGGAACTGTAAATCCACAGCTTGAGCCAAGTAATCAACATCAGTCTCTCTCTTCTTTTTTCCTACAGTAATGTTCTTCAATCCTTCCACATTCAGTTTTGATTTCTTCCTTTTCACCGGTCCCTTTCCTCTTTTTTTTTTAACCTTGTCTTTTGGAAAAATGTTGCCTTTTTCTGTAGACTGAAGGTTTTCAGATAAAAAATGTTATTACCTGTAACCTGCGTCTTGCTGTGTTATGTAAGTATTCTCCATTTCCTTTACAGTCATTAAATCAGTTTCTTTTTCTTCATTTGTGAACAGCTTCCTTTCTTTTTTGTTTTCTTCTAAACAAACTGAATCCTCAGATTGCTGAATACTTGCATCCAGAATTCCAAAGTTGTCAGGGGCATCGTTTTGTTTCACAGGGGTTGAATGATCTTTGCAGACAATAGATGCATCATTTCCTAAATGTGTTCTATTTGTTCTTTGCCTTACATTATTTATTTCACCATTCCAGTCATTAATATATGAAACAGTTCTCCAAGCCATGCCAGTTGCATAAGTGCAATCATCATCAAGTCTAGATTTACTTCTAACAATGGTACGCAAATCATCCAGCCTTTGACACGACATAGTACCAGTATTAAATCAGCTGTTATCTTTAAATATGCATAGCATTTACTACACTGTAAAAGATATATGTGCGTTAGCAAATCGTTAATTGCATACTCATTTAAGGAATCCATATTCAGCTTCAAATGAATAAAATATTGTAAAAGAAAAGAATAAGCAAAATCAGTAACCACAGAATTTAGAAAGAACTTAAAATCAACTTCTGCGACAAAAAAAAAAAAAAATCACGAGCAATATACAACTAAATATCAAGTACAGTAAAGCTCTTCTGACAATACAAGTTCTGCAAGCCAGACAAAAGTTGTAATTCCTTTAAGTCTCGCGTTCACAGTCATACTTTTTGTTTTTAACAGTAAAGATCAATAAATCACAAACCAAGGAAGGATCGTTTAGATATGCTCAGGATTTTCCTCTCTACAGTCGGTGTGAATTTATAGCTGTCTCGGCTCCTTGGGATGGCTAGAGCTTGCCTGTCTAAAACCTATCCCTTTCTAACAACCAAAAGTGAAATTAAAAGTAAAACAATAAAATATGAATCAAAGTAAATCTTAACAAGCTAGCCCTTCCTACCTACAAACAATGAAAAACAGTGATAAAATATAAACAAATAAAACTTCTCAACAGTCAGCTCCAAAGTAAATCACAAACCAACGTAGGCTGGTTTAGACCCATTAGCCTGACCAGCCTTATCTGCAAGGCCATGGAACAAATCATGGACCTTTTGCCTTGCCCTTAACCCATTAAACAGTCTGCTTAACAGATTAGCTCACGACTAGAATTTGACTCCCTGAAAGCAACAAAGTATAAAGACTTATCTTCTTTTTGTCGATGAGGAACTGAAAGCACAACTGCATGTAGTCAAAACTTTTTCAAATGATACAAGACAGTCAATTGGTCTTGATAAATGTGCAAAAGCAGCCTTTAAAGCAAGAAAGCTGCAGCACCAAGTAAAACATCAAGTTTGGGACAAGAATGTGATATAAAAGAACTTAAGCAAGAGGGACTGCATACATATTTGGGATTTTATGAAAGATCAACAATAAAACATGAACAAATGAGAATAAAACTTAGTAAGGAATATTTAGAAAGAGAAATTAATCCTGAAAACAGTGTTAATGACATCTAGGAACAAAATTCAAGGTATAACCCAATTTGCTCTTCGTGTCCTAACTTACAGTTTTGGAGTGACTGACTGGCCCCAAAAGGTGTTGGCTAGATTACACGGGAAAACAACAAGGATGCTTTATTCTCAAATGATTTATAAAAATTACTACATACCAATATTATATATTCACTGTTCCAAAGGAGGTATGGGCCTCCTTGAAAGTGATTACATGGAGAGATTTGCAACTGTGGGACTGCATATGTATTTGCTGTCCTCAAGACCCAAACATAGTGAAAATTTTGAAACCTGAGGAGAATAAATCTAAGATGACTTCCCTTCTAAGTCTAGCAGAAGCATATTTGCATTAAGCAGGAATGGAAATCAAACCAGAAGTAGATAAAAATCAGGCAGCAACTGAATGTGCCAAAAAACAAAAAGAAAGAATAGAAGGTGAAGGATCAGATGAGAAGGCAAGAAACGTGGAAAATGCATAAATATAGTTGCAAGTATAGAAAACTCCTGGAAGAACCTCATGTTGATCAGGATTGAATGCAGGAATGGTTAAAGAGACGCAAATTCAAACTAAAAGATAAAAGGTTAATACCTGCAGACCAAGATAGTGGGCTGCGTACACGTTGGTTTACAAAGCCCATTGAACATGTGGCAAACAAATGTAGGTTTTGTAAAACAGAACTGGACACCATTGCACACCTTGTTGCTGGCTGTGATAATCTAATGGCAGAAGGACTGTATACTGAAAGGCATAATAATGTAGCAAGACTGTTGCAGTGGGTATTGTGCAAAGATTATAATACTGAAACAGCCGAAAAACCCTGGAAACATGAGCCACAAAAAAATCACACACAAAAGTCTACATCACATGGGAACACCCATTACCAATAGTTCAAAAGACAGATGCGAGAAGACCAGATATAGTGGTCCATGAAAAGAGGAAAAAAAGTAGCACTGATCATTGAATTCACTATATCCAGTGACTACAGTGTCTTGCATACAGAGAGAAAAATGTCAGGATTTGCAGGCAGAAATGAGAGCAATGTGGAAAACAGATACCCAGACAGTTCCAACAGTAGTGGGACAACGGGTCTTATAAATAAGAATCTACAATCATATTTAGGTATGTTACCAATACATGTAACTCCGTATGAATTGCAGAAGGAATCATTACTGGGCAGGGTGCCATAAAGGATACTTTTGACTGACATCAAACACTGAAACCATACCATTTTCATGAACCTTAATCATACTTTGACTTGGGAATGGGGTCATTCCTATCACGGTATTAGAAACGCAAAAGATTTGGAGAAATTAAAAAATACAAAGACCTTATTAACAAAAATATAGGGAATCTCCAAATGCTCAACCCCACCCACTTTGGCTTTGTCAAGGGGAGATCATGCCTGTTAAACTTGGTGGACTTCTTTGAGACAGTCACCAAAGCCCTAGATGAGGGCAAATCTGTGCATGCAGCCTACCTAGACTTAGCCAAGGCCTTTGACAAAATCCCCCACTCAGGCATCGTTGATAAACTCACCCAGCTAGGTATCAACCCATATACTGTTAGGTGGGTTGCAAAGTGGCTCACTGATAGGGGACACCACCTCCTCCAGCAGATCTGTAACCAGTGGTTTTGCAAAGTGATCAGTTCTAGCACCCCTACTGTTTGGAATCTACTTTTCCAAAGTACAGGCTAAAACTAAAGGACTGTGGCTGACAAAGTTTGCTGATGACTGCAAACTGGGAGTGATCAATAAAACCCATAGCAATGTTAACATTCTGCAAGAAGGTCTTACACAGACTAAATGACTGGTGCCAAACTCATGGTCTTAAACTTAATGCAAACAAATGCATCATCATCATCCCCTTTGGCAAGGGTGATGCTCCTGCAAACTACCACATCAATAGCAATACCCTAAGCACACAGGGTAGTGGTGAGAGATCTGGGCACACAGGTTCCTAGCAACCTTAACTTTGATCACCATGTCTCTACAGGGGTAAGAAGGGCATTTTATATTGCTCATCTCATAAGTAAGGGCATTGCCTCCAGAAAAAGAGGTTATAACCCCAGTGTACACTTCCCTCATCAGGCCAATAATAGAGTACAATGCTCCCTTTGGTATGTTCCTTTCCAAACACCTGCAGCAACTGTAGAGACCACAAAGGTCCCTTATAAAGAAAATTCAGGGTCTTCAAGATCTGTCTTATGCAGACAGATAGAAATCATTGTCACTTTACTCTGTGTCATGCAGACTGCTAAGAGGCAACCTGTGCCTTGCATACAGAGTAATTTCTGACCCAGCTTTGATGGAAATGCTGCACATTTGCAAGTCAAATGACACATGGGTCACTCAATCAAAGGACCTTAACCTAATATATGACATCAATAGAACTTGCTGGAGAGACAGATTTGTCTCACAGAGGCTGCCCCATCTTTGGAACAAGCTTCCTATTCATTTAAACAAAGCCCCTAACTGGCCCTATTTAAGTGCAATTTGGGCGATTGGATGAGTTACTAGAAATTCATCCCAGGGGTTCCACCCGTGTCCCTCTTGGACAGAGGCAATAGGTGCTGACTTTAGTGTCTGCTTGCATCAGACACCCTTGGGAATACGGGTTGAACTTGGCTAGGTTTGTAAGGGCCCTGGGGCCATTAGCCTAGTAACCTCTTATGATCCTATAAATAAAGATAAACTGGCTAGAAAAACGAGAGAGAGAGAGACACACACAGAGAGACAAAAATTGGCTAGGAAATAATGTTCTCTGAAAGCATCCAGGTGTTCTCCCAGCTGGGAGAGCTATAAAGATAAGACAAAACCAGACCACACTTAGTAGAAGCACAGGCTGCACCATGTGTCTTAGCACTGATAATTTTTCTTTTAGGTTAACTCTAGTCTGAGTGTAACTGTCAAGTTTGGGACACATTAATATTAGGAGGGTAAAACTTAGATATTTGAAAATGTACATAGTTTTGTGTGTTAGTATTAAGCCAATATAATTTAGGGGGTATTGGGGTGCGTTTTATTTTTGTTTGAAAGCCTTCAATAAAATAAAGTTTTATAAGATATGACATAGGCTCAAATGGATATGACAAGAAACAACTGTATAAAAGTTCAACCTGCCAAACAATGTATGCATGTAACACAAAGGCTGGAAGTAGACTTTTAACAAAAAAATACTGTTACACACAAAAGCTGGAAATAGCTTTTTAATACAGTGATGCTTTCTATAATGTCTTTAAATGTCGGTGATCTCACAGATAAATACAAAAAAAAAGAAAGTTTTGAACTATATTTAAAAAAGCAGAGTGCAAATAGCTACGCTACAGGAGACACATTTGGAATGAACTGAACATGTGAATTAAAAGTGGAGTACTTACATTAAATGCAAGAGGAGCTCCAATAGTGAGTGGAAAGAATACACAAGATAATGGTAGATCTGTAGTACTAAGGGGCAATGAAGGAGGATTTCACTGGCATGTATTTATATTACACCCAAGACTGCTACAATGGAGCTTAAGAAAATTATGGCAGAAATAATCAGATTTCAGCAAGGAATATTACTTATACATGGGGACCGGAACTTTATTTCCAGCAGTAAAGATGTGTCTTGTGGTTACAGAAGGGAAAGTGTAGCAAAGGAGGGTAGAGTTGTGAAGAAATTTATGAAAATATGTGACATGAAAAGATGTGAATTCAGTAACAGGAGTTCAGAGTGAATTTACATATTTCCCAAGATATAAAAACTGGGCCAGACTAGACAGAATTCACATTTCACAAAAACATGTGCACTTAATTGAAGGTCTTGATAAGCACCCAATAACTATTTCAGATCACAAACCAATGACAACTAAAATAAAAACATGGGGTAATGAAATAAAAATGAACCATTGGTGCTTTCCTAACTATCTGTTGAAAAGAGTAATTTAAGGAATGGGTACTGGAAATTATTCAGGAGCTATTACATAAGATAGAAATTTCTTCTGAAAATATAGCTAGGGAGTGGGATAAAATTAAAGTGGAGTTTAAAACTAGGGTGGAAATAAAAGAAACACAGACATGGTTAAGAAGCAACAAGAATTATTCAGAGGGGCAGACAATAGGGAGAATCACACAAAACAAGAGGAGGAGCAACTGCAGAATGCTAAACAGAAAATAAAGAATTACCTCAATAATATGCACGAGTTTAGAAAGATTGCAATCAAGCAACTGTTTTTTGACTCAGGCCAATGGAAAGAAAAAAGGGCTCTCACCAAGCTTAGGGAGTCTACTACAAGGAAGATAACGAGATTCTGTAGAAGAATTAGAAATATTTTGGAAATTCTATGAAAGCCTGTACAAAGCAGAAAAATGTGGAAAAAATCAAGAAAAGGTACAATGGAAATGTTTGAGGAACAATTAAATATGCCAAGGTTAGACGTAGATTAGGCTCAATTAATAACAGTTAGGATAGGAGGAGAGGAAATAAAAATGGTGATGTATTACCAATCTACATGAAAGTCCCCAGGAACAGATGGCATTCCCATGGAAGTTTGGAAGCTAAAAGGGAAGAAAGTGACAACGATCTGGTAGGTTTTGTTTAACAGTATTTTAAGAGGAAGAGAAGCACCAACATCCTGGAAGAAAACTGTGGGGTCTGCAATACCTAAAGATGATAAAAGACCTATCACATCCAGCTTCAGTCATATAGGCCCATTTTGATTCTAAACCAAGATTATAAAAGAGTTTATTTCCATAACGCCTAAAAGAATGGCAAAAGTAATGCCAAACTTGACAGATATGGATCAGTGTGGTGTTGCAGAGAGGAAGCAAACATTTAACAACATTAATAGAACAATGATGATCCAGAGGGATTCAAAATGTACAAAATTACCACTGTTGTTGGTGGGTCTTGATGCAGAGAAAGCATTCAACAGAGGAACCTGTGGTTATGAGTAGGCCAATGGAGTCCCATGCATTCCCTTACACAATAACAAGTTTAATGAAGAAAATATAGGAGATCAGAGGCAAAAATTAAGTGGAATTTTCTCTCTGATGAGTTCTGTTTGAACACAGGAATCAGGCAGGGTGTCCTCTTTCCCCTTTGTTATTTGAATTATATTTAGAACCACTGGCAAAGAAAATAAGGGACTCGGAAATTCAAGGATATAATTGGTACGGTAATCAAGTAAAGTTTGCTTTATGTGCAGATGATATTATTTTGTACCCAATAGAACCAGAGCAAGATATTTCAGTGTTATGGAAAGTACAGTTTTGTACCTACCATAAATGTAGATGTTCGAGTGCTAATACAGCTGCAGTAATCACAGATGGGTTTTCTGCCATCAGGCGGGTCCTCGGTCGGCCGAATTCCAAAGTCTAGGTCTGGTGTCAGTTGTTGACGCTTTCTTCCCTGACGTCAGTGCGACAGGGGTATATAAGACACAGCCGACGCCATTTTCTTCAGTCTTTCTTGCCCCAGATGTCAGGTGCCCCCAGAAGGAAGGCAATACATAAATTATATATATATTCATGCAATGCAATATAATCAAAAATCAGTAGTTGCAAGCAAATATATCATAGAAGGATAACCCAATCAGGTTGTACGAGGAGGGGTTAAGCCCCTAGGCCTTTACCAAGAGGGGAAGGAGGGAGGGAAACCTGTACTGCAGCTGTATTAGCACTCTAACATCTACATTTATGGTAGGTACAAAATTGTACTATGTTCATCGTGCATACAGCTGCAGTAATCACAGATGGGTAGAATCCCAAAGCTACGCACAGGGTGGTAGGCACTAGGTGGAACTGGGAGGAGCCAGAATGCCCTGCAACACAGCAGTGGCAAAGCCTGCTCTAGTTTTGGAGTATAAAGGCAGGTGGTAGTGTTTTGTGAAGGTATGCACAGAACTCCAAGTGGCTGCCTCCAAAATATCTTTGGTAGGAACTCCTCTGAGGAAGGCTGTAGAGGTAGCTGTGGCCCTGGCCCTGGTGGAGTAGGATCTGATGCCTGTAGGAACAGATTTTCCATGAAAGGAGTAACAAAACCGTATGCAGTGGCCTATCCATTTTGAAATTGTCTGTTTGGAAACTGGCTTCCCTTGAGCTCCTACAGCATAGGACACAAAAAGTTGTTCTGATTTCCTGAAAGGCTTTGTTCTGTCCAAATAATAACGTAGCTGTCTATGGATGTCTAAGGAGTGTAGCAGCCTTTCCCCTTTGTTTTGAGGATTGGGGTAAAAGGTAGGTAAGTGTATGGCCTGATTTAAAGCTACCCTGGATACCACTTTAGGCATAAATGACGGGTTGGTTCATAGGGAAACCCTGTCCTGATGGAAGATGAGAAAGGGCTGCACAGCCATGAGGGCTTGTAGTTCCGAAACCCTACAAGCTGAGGTAATGGCCAGAAGGAAAGCTGTTTTCCAGGACAAATATTGCAAATCTGTTGAGGCAGCTGGTTCAAAGGGAGGCAATGTTAATTTTTCTAGAATGTAATTAAGATCCCAGGCTGGTATTGGTTGTTTCCTTGGAGGTCTTATATTCTTAGCCCCTCTGAGGAACTGTCTTAAGAGTGGGTGAGAGAATAAGGGTGGATCAGTGTTGAATTCTGCAGAAATGGCTGAGGCATGAAATTTTATGGAGGAAAATGAAAGTCCACTGTTCAACAGCTCAGCTAGATACTATAATATCTGAGGCAAATTCAGTTTTCTAGGATCCTGGCCTTTTTCTCATTCCAAGAGCAAAACCGTTTCCATTTTATGGAGTAAGCCTTTCTAGTAGATGGCCTTCTGGCCTCCAAAATGACATCCTGCACCTCTTTGGAGAGTAGGGTCTGTTGTGGTGTTAAGGAATTTTCCATGCAGCGAGATTGAGTGTTTTCAGCTGACTGTGAAGAGTTTTGTAGCTGTGCTGAGTCAGTAGAAGAGGCATTAGAGGTGGGGACCAGGGAGGAGTATGCGTTAGGCTCCTCAGGAGTGGGTACCAGTGTTGTCTTGGCCAGTCTGGAGCAATCAGTATCATCTTCGGTCTGTCTGCTCTTGCTTTCAAGAGCACCTTGGGCAGAAGAGGCAAAGGTGGGAAAGAGTAAACTGTTCATGCTGCCCAACTGAAAAAAGGGCGTCCACTCTCCAGGCCTTTGGATGAAAGGTCCTTGAACAGAACTTTTCCAATTGATGATTCCTGTGGGAGGCGAAGAGATCTATGTCTGGCCTTCCCCATGCTTGGATTATCTTTGTAAACACTTGAGGATGCAACTTCCATTCGTGTGGGTCTGTCATATTTCTGCTTAGATTGTCTGCCAGCGTGTTTTCCAAACCTGGCAAGTACTGTGCTTGAAGCTCGATTTGCCATTCCAGAGCCAAGTTCTAAAGTGACATGGCTAATCTGCACAGGGGGTATATGAATGTGTTCCTCCTTGTTTATGTACCACATTACTGTGGTGTTGTCCGTTCTTATCAATAATTGCCCTGGATGCAGGAGGTCCTTGAAAGCTGTAATTGCATTTATCACTGCTAGCATTTCTTTTTGATTGATGTGAAGGTGCTTTTCCTTTTGGGACCATTTGCCCTGAATGCACCTGTCTGTCATGTGCGCCCCCCAGGCATAGTCTGAGGCATCTGTTGTGATGACTTGATTTGCTTGAGGCTTGCAGAATGGAAGACCTGTGTTTGTTTGACATGCTTGGGCCCACCATAGAAATTCCTTTTGCAAACATGGGATTATTGGTATTATTGTTTCCAAACTGTGGCTGTGTTGAGACCATAGGTTTTTTAGGTACCATTGAAGTTTCCTCATATGCAACTTTGCACATGGGATTAAAAGAATGCAAGATGCCATGAAGCCCAGAGCCTGCAGGATTTTCCTTGCAGTCAGCCTGGTGCAATTTGCTAGTATTTTGAAGTACTGAGTGAGTTGCCCCTGTTTTTCCGGCGTGAGATAGGCCATCTGGGTGTTTGTGTCCAAGTTGGCACCCAGGAAAGTTATTTTCTGAGATGGTGTTAGCCTGGATTTCTCTTTGTTGACTGTGTATCCCAGAGAATTCAATAACAGTGTTACTTAAGCCAGATGTTCCAGACGTATGTGCTTGCTGTCCGCTTGGATCAGGCAGTCATCCAAATAAGGGTAAATTTGTATCCCTTGAAGTCTGCAGTAGGCAATTACTGATGCCAGGCATTTCGTGAATACTCTGGGCGCAGTAGATAAGCCAAAGGACAATGCAGATGAGTTGATAGTGGATTGAACCTGCAAGAAATCTGAGGTATCTTCTGCAGCTTTGTCTGATTGGGACATGCAGGTATGCCTCCTTGAGGTCCAATGTTACCAGCCAAAACTCCTTGCCCGGCATGGGAAGAAGCTGCTGTAATGTGAGCATCTTGAATTTTGGTACGAGTAGAAATGTGTTTAGAATGGATAAGTCCAAAATGGGTCTCCAGTCGGTTCCTTTCCTTGGTACCAGAAATAGTCTGGAATAAAAACCTTGACCTTGTTCGTGAGTAGGTACCTCTTGAATAGCTTTCATGTCCATGAGCTTTGAAATTTGTATTTGTGCCTCTGCCCTTTGATTGTGTGGCAGGTTTGGCATGCCTCTCATTTTTGGAAGAGTGTGAAAATGAAATCTGTAGCCTCGGTTTATAATGTCCAGGATCCATTTGTCTGTTGTGATAATATGCCAATTTCTTGTAAATAATGCTAGCTTTCCTCCCAAGGGTGCTGCCAGCTGAGACTTGCTTGGCATGAAAAGGAGGAAGTCATTGGGTTTGTTTCCTGTATTGTTGTGCACTGTCTTCGCCACCTCTTGGTGCTGGAGTTTGCCATTGTCTGCCTCTATATGATCCTTGAGATTGTCCTCTGCCCCTTGTGCGCCTGTATCTACCTCTTTGGGGCTTGTCTGTGGCTGGAAAGGACCAGTTTTTAGAAGGCCAATTTCTGCTAAAACGTGGTGGTTGAACCTGTAGAAAGGCTTTGACAGTTTGCATAGATTTAGCTTTTTCTTCCATTTTCTGTAGTATCTCCTCAGCATTAGTACCAAATAGTACATACTTTTGTAAAGGAGCATCTAGTAATTTAGCTTTAACATGATCAGGCAAGATTTGTTCCCTAAGCCAGGCATGTCTACGAATGACTGATCCTGTAACAGCAGCTCTACTTGAGGCCTCTAGGGCATCATAGCCACATTGTAAGATGTGTTTACCCACTTGTTCTGCACTATGCATCATATCCTGCAACTCCTTCAAATTTGGTTGTTCAGGTTGAGACATTTTATTTCTTAATTGTGATAACAGAAACTGCTGATATTTAAGCATATGGAACTGACAATTTAAGGCCCTCATGGCTAGGGTGGCCGAGGTATATACCTTTTTTCCCCACCTTTCTAAGGATCTAGACTCTCTTTCGGAAGGTAGTGGATTCTTAGCAGTAGAGCCCCTCATTCCCTTGGGGCCTTGAGAAATTGTTTCAGGGTCAGCATTATGGCTTTTGTAAAGATATTGGTGAGAGTTAGGAACTCTGTAGTACCTATCAGGCTTGACTGGGGCAGGAGGCAGGGAATCCGGATTAAGGCAAGCCTCCGAGTAAACATCATCAAGTATGTCCAAGACAGGAGGTATCGCCAGAGGTCTGTGTTGAGGTAACAAAAGAAATTCCCCAAGTCTTTTCTTAGAATCAGAAAAGTCTTGGCCTTCCCAATGGAAGTGTTCCCTCAAGGTGTGCAAGGTTTCCCCAAAAGAAAAATCCTCTGGGGGAGATACAGAAGGAATGGACTGCTCTGCATCAGAATCTTCAAAGGGGGAGTACGAGTGTTCCTCTACATCAGAATGTTCTGAGAAGAGGGAGAATCTTCCTCCACTCTGGGTCTCTTATCTGGAGAGGGTTGGGAACCCCTGATAAGAGTAATTAAATCCTCAGCCATTTTTAGCATCTGCTTTTTAGGCATGGGGCTTGGAGATGGCCCCTGTGCAATAGGCCTCTTTGGATGCATGGCTGATTTGGACTTAGTAAAGGCCTTTATGGAAAAGGAAGAGGAGGGTCTAAAGACACCATGGGTGGAAGTGGACCTGTCCACATTAGGAGGCTCAACACTCACAGTGGCTTCGGTGGTTGTAGTCTGGGTATGGGCCGAGGTACCTGCGGTCTCGGTTACATAAGACACTGACAAAGAAGTGTCGTCGGTAGTCAGGGGCTGCATAGGCGTCTTGCTGAGAACTGGACCACGTGTAGCTGGTTTTGGCGTGGTGTCGGTGGAGACAGTGGACGTCACGTGTCGGTCCTTGTCCTTGCGTTTTTTGGACAAAACCGTAGTCGGAGTCTCCGACGACATTTTATAATCAAAGGCTTTACCAAAAAGTGTTGGCGAACTCCGCCCGACGCCTTAATAGTGCTTATTAAAGTAGCGCAAACAGCCCGAGACGTCGTGGTCTGGGCCTAAACAAGGTATGCAGAGGGAATGGAAATCCTTATGCGGTATTTGCTTCCCACAAGAAAACCCATCTGTGATTACTGCAGCTGTATGCACGATGAACATCATTCTGAAACAGTTTCAAGTCTTTCCAGAATACAAAATTAATGAAGGTAAAGCAAAGGGAATAGAGGCAAAACGGTGCACCCACACACAAATTGGTTCAGCAATACTCATATTTATGAGGACATGACAAAATGGAGTACTCAGAAATCTTTTTAACCTATACTCGTGTTATGGCAGCTAAAGACTTTTAAAAAAAAATGAGAAACTGTAAGCTGTGTTTTATCGATATGGACACCAAGATACAAGCAGTGAAAATGTTTTTAGTCCCTTTAGTTTTACACACAGGACAGGCCACTTTTATCAACCAGAGGAAAAGTTGTGGAAAGCAATTCATAAAAAAATTGAAGGATTTTATCTGGGAGGGGAAGACGGCAACAATAAAGTGAGATCCTTTCAACAGAACAAGTGGTTTGGGATTACAATAGAATCTCTGAAACTGACCACCCAAGGGACTGTAACAAACTGGTCAACATATGGAGGTGGTCAATATAAGGAACTAGGCCTACTGTACTTTCTTATACACCTTTTATTAGAGAGAATCAAACATAAATCAAAACACAGTATAATAATTATAACCAGCAGCCCAAGAGGTAAATCTTCCATTGCTAAAAAAAATAACTGGCAAAAATCAAATATGTACAAAAGCAACGGAACAAACCAGGCAGAATCCAGGCAAGAGGCAAAAGCACAAAAGTCAGTGGCGCTGTATAAGCACAAACGTCAGTGATGCTGTATAAAAGCACAACAGTCAGTGTTGTATGAAATCATTCATCTTGGCAAAGAATCCAAGAACCACACAGGAAGTCTTCAAATAATAAAATCAATCCACAGGTTTAATAAAAAATGGTAAGCGCTTTTGCTGTAGAGCTTCTTCAGACCAAGTCTTGCCTTGATGAATGATTTCATACAACATTATTGACTGTTGTGCTTTTATACAGCATCACTGACGCTTGTGCTTATACAGTGCAACGGACTTTTGTGCTTTTGCCTCTTGCCTGGATTCTGCCTGGTTCATTCCGTTGCTTTTGTACATATTTTATACTCAAAACACAGTAAAATCATACATACAGTATCAGACAAAATCAATACTTTTACTGTTTTCCCGTGGTTTAAGGATTTTTCTGAAAAAAAGAGTCGATCTTGGTCTGTTTTGTATTCTCATTACAAAAGGTAAGTGGAGAAAGCACTCTCAATGCATACCTGGGCATTTTTCTACAGCAAATGACAAACTGCATTATCAGATGCCTAACATCCTCTTCTTTTGGAGGATCTGCAATTTATGTCTCATCCTCACTTGCTTCTTCTACTTCATCAGCTGCTTTGTGCACTTTTACACTGGTCTGTACATCAATTAGTATCGCTTGGAAAATAGCTTCTGGGTCAGGTTCATTACAGGTTACCACCTCATCATCCACTGCAACAAAACCTTCAAAATCTACTCCTTCGAATTCTGACATGGGAGGTGGACTATCTATTGGGGCCAAAACATCATGCTTTTGGGTTGTGACAAATCCAACTTTCTTGAAACACTTCTGTAATAGTTTCTGGCTGAATTTTATTCCAAGCAGAAATGATCCAAAGGACAACATCCAGAGTGTTAATTGATGCAGCAGATGAAGTGGTTTCCACAGGCGGACCACAGGTTTGTATTTTAGTAATGACCCACTACAGGAGCTGGGCTTGGCAGTGCATTTTAAATGTTTTGATTATGCCTTGGTCAACAGGTTGGATTTTTGAGGTCGTGTTTGGAGGCAGAAATTTCAGTGCCATGTTTGTGAGATAATTCACTGTATACTGTAAGCAAACTAGACCGTTTCTTCTTTACTTCTCGGTCAATACCCCTTACCACTCCTCAAACAGGGCATCAGTCATCCATGCGCATTTGTTTGATCTCCAAGTGATGGGGAGGTCTTTGGGATTCAAGTTCTTGAATGTGCGTGGCTTTGCTGATTTACCAATCATGAAGGGCTTTAGTTTCTCTCCGGTTGAGCTAACGCAAAGCAGAACTGTGAAACGTTCTTTGGAAAGTTTTCCACTCGTAAATTTATTACCCTTCATGATGAGGCACCTGTCAGGTATCGCCTTGAAAGAGAGTCTGCACTAGTCAGATTTAAAGATGTTGTCATCTTTGAAGCCTCTGGTGAAATCCAGGAACTTTTTGATGAACTCTTCCACGACTTCTACTGGAACTTCGTTGGATTCACCACACAAGACTTAATGGAAGATCTTGTGTCGCAGTTTAAATTTCTCGAGCCAACTACTTGATGCTTGGAAATCTGCTACCCCGAATTCCTGTGTGAATTCTTTAGCAAGTTCTTGGATCATTGGCCTGGAGATTTGGCAGTAACTGCCCTCATTTGTTTGAGCCAGCTTAATGTGGCTTTACTGACTTTGAGGGAGGTTTTCTTCCTTTTCCGCTGTAGGTCTCCACTTTCCTTACCATATTTCTCCAAGTACTCAGGTTTATGTTTTTGGATGTTGTTAACTGTGGTCTTGCCAACACCAAAATGTTCCATCGTCTTTCTTTGACTGCTGCTTTCCAGAAAATGTAGAGGATCAATCTTTTCCTTCAACGTCAGCTCTTTGAGTTCTTTCCTTTGGGCTATCATGTCTTAACTGTAAATTCTTTCAGTAATTATAGAATGTACCTACAATTCAGACCAGTCCTTCACGTTGAAAAATTCTTCAAAACATGTGATAAACAGGACAATAGCCCCGATCCAACATGTGGTAATAAAACATGAAAAAAGAACTTATTCTAAAGTAAAAATAATACAAATAAGGGGCAAAGCCCACACCTTCTATTCCCTTGGTGTAGAGTGAACTCAACTGGGTAAGTTATAGAGGGTAAATTAATAGTGTGTGTCACAGCCCCAGTGGTCAAGATACAACTTACAGAGGTGATCAATATAGAGTGGTTGGTCTTCCATTCAGTACATGTGGTGCATGTCCAGTCAATGAACATTAGAACAATTTAAGGAGATGGTCAACTAGGAAGGTTCTACTCTACCGATTTGAAAGGGTACTTCAGAGCAACACAATTAAGACTGCTATACATAGCACAAGCAGAAAACTATAATTCAAAGTGGAAAGGGGTGGTGATGAAATGGGGTGGGGGCTCAAGAAATAAGGACAGATTGGGATTTTAGATGCACTTCCTTAAGAACAACATCAATAACCATACAGAATATTATAGTCATAAAGTAGCAGAAAGTATTCTAAGAACTAAGTCAACACAGGAATGAAGAAAGGAAATTCTACCGATAGGGATAACCTCAATTAGGAGTATAGAGAATAGGCAAGAGTGGGGTGGAATGTAATGGAGAAAACTGGCAAAGGAAACAAGGTACTGAGAGAAAATAATTAAGAGAGTGAAAGGTAACAGAATGGAAAGAGGTCAAGAATACATTTAGACCGCAGGCTAGAGAGACTGCCTTCCTTATAAAGGGCTGGTAACAGAGTATAGGCAGAGAGAAAGAAATAGAGGGATCCTAAGTGAAAGACCAGCACTGGTAGAGTTTTTAGTAGAATAAAAAACAAAAACTGCTGTTAAAAAGAGATAATTAGTAGGGCATATAAACCAATACATGATAACTATAGGAATCAATCAGAGGAGGTTAGAAAGAATTGGGAAGCGAGACTGGACAAGCAATTTACAAAGAATCAATGGGAGTGTATATGTATGGCTCCCAGATAAGCAACAAAGTCTAAAAGATTTAGCATATTTGCTTGGAAATGTTTGTATAAGCATTTTATACCCTAAGCAGACTCCAAAGAACGTTTCCTCAGGTAGACTGGAAAAATTGAAGGTGTAATCGAAAGAAAGATAACCGGGAAAATATTTTTTGGGAGTACAATGAGCTGGCAGACTCAAAAAAATTCCTTAGAGACTACTCCGTCAGAAATACTGGGGTAACAAATTGGTATAACTAAGGAAATGACTTTTGAGCCATCATACAAAACCAGAACTGCTTAGATATAGTAAATCCTTGCTGAGTTTAATTCAGGTGGCTATCAAAAAAAGCAGTTCCTAGAAAATAGAGATCAAAGGGTAAAGCAATCATGCTAGATGTAGTGAATATACCAAGAGAGATAAAATAACTGGAAGTGGGATCTTTAGGAAAGGGTAGGAACAAATTTAATACATGCAAAATAATGTTTTGGAGGAGGAATGAGGATTAGGTGGAAGGCAGAAATTGATGAGCGAATGAGCTAGGTAATGTTTGACAATGTACAATGTTTGTAAGTGAAAATAAGAAGTTATGTACCTACCATAACATTCCATGTTAGTTGTCTTCTCTCACCTTCTTTCTTGCTGGATGGGTTCGGAGCCGATCCTCAGCTCCGACTCGGCACTTGCTAAGCTCGAGAGCTAATTTTACCAGCTCGAGGCAACCCTATATCCCATGATGCAAGGCGGAGACTACCCAGATCTCATTTGGTAGCTAAGGAAATTATGAAATATATTCTTCCAACCGTAGAGGAGGAAGAAAAAGTAACAATAGTAAAAATGACAATCATAATCATCATAACCCTCTGAAAGGAATCAACCTAATCTAATTTAGTGACACTAGAAGCTGATTAGCTAGAAAAGAATAAAGCCTCTTAAGAAAAAAAAGAGGCATAATCTTCTCGGTCTGACCAGGCTAGGGGGATGGAGGGCGGGATGCAAGAAAGAAGGCAAGAGAAGACAACTAACATGGAACGTTATGGTAGGTACATAACTTCTTAATGTTAAGTGGTCAATCTCGCCTTCATTCTTGCTGGATGGGACCGCGTCCCTAGCACCTCTATCCTGGGTGGCTCAATGGAACAGACTCTTGAGAACGGTGGAACCAAAATTCGCTCTGTCTCTGGAGGCCAAGTCTAATTTGTAATGTGAAACAAAGGTATGAGGAGAAGCCCATGTGGCTGCTGCACAAATACTGTCTATTGGAAGTCTAGCCTGAAAAGCTGTAGATGTAGCTAGAGCTCTGGTAGAATGGGCTTTTGGCCTAGAAATCAACTCTTTGCCTCTGAGCTGATAAATGCAAGTAATCACAGAAGACAGCCATCTAGATAAAGTCACCTTGGAAACTGGAAGGCCTTTCCTGTTCTCTGCATAAGATAGAAACAGTTGATCAGATTTCCTAAAATGTTTAGTTTTGTCTAGATAATATCTGAGTTGGCGGTGAACATCAAGACAATGTAATTTTTGTTCCGCTCTATCAGAATAATTTGGGAAAAAAACTGGAAGATCAATGGATTGATTTAAGTTAGTCTGCGATGCCACTTTGGGTAAGAAAGACAGATTAGTCCTCAGAGATACCCTGTCTTTGTGGAAGATTAAGTAGGGAGGACGAATGCAGAGAGCATGAAGCTCAGATACTCTCCTGGCAGAAGTAATGGCAACTAAAAAGAGTGTCTTCCAAGAAAGAAATTTCAACGAACAGGCAGCCGCAGGTTCGAAAGGGGGGAGAATCAAGGATGTTAAAATTAAATTTAGATCCCACTGTGGTGGGGGGTCTCTAATCTGAGGTTTAAGTAAAAAGATACCTCAAAGGAATGCCTTGCAAAGTTTATGTGACATAATGTTGTGGTCCAAAAAGCCTATATGAAAATTCGAAATGGCTGCCAGCTGAACTTTTACTGTGGAGGAAGAGGATCCTGAATGAAAAATCTCAGCTAGGAAGTCCAAGACCGAATGAATCGGAGCAGTATAGGAGTCTAAATTCCTAGCTTTTGCCCAGAAGGAGAAACGTTGCCATTTACTAGTGTAAATCCTTCTGGTAGAAGATTTAAGGGAAGCTACTATGATATCCCGGACGGGATTAGAAATCATAGGAAGCCTGGCTAAGGATGGAAGTGGAGCAACCAAGCAGTGAGGTTGAGAGAGGGTATGGATTGGTGCAGCTGCCCCGATTGGTGGGTCAGAAGATCTGGAACCGGGTCCAGATGCCATGGCTGTACCAAGATATAATGATGTAGGAACGGAAACCATATCTGTCGAGGCCAATAAGGGGCAATGAGAATCAACTTGGCTCTCAAGGCGGTTGCTTTCTGAATTACTTGAGGTATCAGAGGAAAGGAGGGGAAAGGCATAACCAAGTCCCCGGGGCCAATCCTGGGTTAGAGCGTCTCTGGGGGGATGGCCGGGAAGGGGGAAGAGAGAGAAGTCATCTGGGCATTTGCTGTTTTGAGGTGTAGCAAAAAGGTCACAGCAAGGAAGGCCCCACTCCTGAAAAATCTCTTCCGTCACCGATTGTTTGAGAGACCACTCGTGAGGCATGAGAATAGCTCTGCTCAACCTGTCCGCTATGATGTTGGATTTCCCAGGGATATGCATTGCTATCAGAAACCGCTGAGAAGAGATTGCCCACTGCCAAAGTCTGAGAGCCTCTCGACACAGTGGATAGGACTTGGTTCCGCCCTGTTTGTTGATATACCACACTACGGACATATTGTCCATTTGGACTGCAATAGTTCCCAGGGGAAGAGAGTCATTGAGGGCTTACAACGTTAAAAGCACTGCTCTCATCTCTAGGACATTTATGTGCAGATGGTATTCGAAAGTTTGCCAAGTGCCATGGACCATCCTGCCCTGATAATGCCCCCCCCACCCGATCAGGGAGGCGTCCAATGTAACCGTGGCGACCGGGGCAGGAGGAACAAAGGGTCTGCCCTGATGGACTTGAGGGGACGATATCCACCAGGTCAGATGCCTTTTGCAAGTTGGAGTTATTGTGATCTTGGGACGCATGGGAAGTTGTTGAAAGGACCATTGGGCTTATAGCATCCATTGTAGAAGACGCATGTAAAAGCGGGCAAGGGGAAGAAGTGTTATGGCGGCCGCCATAAGACCCAATAATTTCAGAGCAAATCTAGCCTGAAATTTGTTGCGGAGAAGAATTACCTGGACGTGACTTTGAATGTCCAAGATCCTTTGGTCTGTTAACTTTGCTGAAAGTTGTACGGTGTCCAATTTTGTGCCTATATAAGTAATAGATTGACAAGGCGACAAAGCAGATTTTTCGAAATTTATAGAAATCCCTAGTCCTCTGCAAATGTGAATGGTGTAATCTCTGGCTTGGAGAAGTTGATGCCTGGTGGTGGCAGTGAGGAGCCAGTCGTCTAGATATGGAAACACCTGGAATCCTTGACGTCTCAGGTGAGCCGTAACTGCTGCCATACATTTGGTGAACACTCTGGGGGCTGTAGTGAGTCCAAAGGGCAGGGCCCTGAATTGGAAGTGACTGGTCCCCAGCCGAAAGTGGAGAAATCTTCTGGAGCGCCTGTGAATTTTTATGTGATAGTACGCATCCTGAAGATCTATGGAGCACATCCAATTGTCCTTGCCCAGAAAGGGTAGAATGGACTGAAGCGTGACCATCCGGAATCTTGTTTTCTTTACAAACTTGTTTAGTTTGCTCAGATCTAATATTGGTCTCCAGTCCCCTGTCTTTTTTGGTACTAAAAAGAACCTAGAGTAGATTCCGGATCCTATTTGGTCTGCTGGGACTGACTGGATGGCTCTTTTTGCTAGCAGTTTTGATATTTCTGGTACTGCTAGTTCCCTTAGACCGGGTGGAACGTCTGGAAGGGTTCCCTTTTGCTGAATTGGGGTTTGAATAAAGGGAATTTTGTAATCCTTGGATATAACAGACTGTACCCATTTGTCTTGAGAAAGGGAAAGCCAGGCTATTGGGTACAGCGATAATCTTCCCCCGACTTCCTCCGAAGGTGGACAATCTGGCAACATCTCAGGGATGCTAGAAGGGTTTGTCAGAAAGAGGCTCTCTGCTACCCTGATTCTGCAGACCCCCTCTGCCCCTAGGGCGGCGTCTGTTGTTGTTTCCCCCTCTGCCTCTGGGGGTAAATTGACCTCGTGCATCAGGCGGGACTCCTTGAGATTTGCGGAACCACATTTTCCCTCCCTTCTGACCTTTTGGGTAAGGTCTTGAAGGGGTGGAGAAACGGACTCCTACGGCAGAAAGAGTCTTGCCATCTTGTTCGCATCTAGTCAAAGTGTCTTTCACTTGGTCTGAACAAGGTCGAACCATCAAAAGGGGAGTTTATGAAGAATGCCTTGAAGGGGTCTGCAAAATTACAAAGCCGCATCCAGGACTGACGTCTTAAAGCCACTCCTGTGCCTGCGGCCCTACTCGCTCCATCGGCTGCATAAGAAATGAGCCACATGGAGGAGTTAACAATGGAGTTTAGGATTCCTAGCTGTGAGCTAATCTTATCCTGAGACCCAGCAGCTGACGGATCCTGTAAAACTTCTCCCAACTCTTTAAGAACATCTCTTGGAAGGTGGGTGAAGTGACAAGTAGTTCAAGTGATCGCATGGCAAAGGTCGTTGAAGAAAAATCCGCTTGCCGTACCTATCCATAGTCCTAGAATCCTTGTTGGGAGGATGGACAGGTACTGAAGGATCAGCTAGTTCCTTCTTGGTGGCTGCAGCCACCACCATGGCATCAACCGGTGGGGCCGTAATGAATTTAAAAGGCCTCCTAGGAATAGGTTCCACTGAATCCGGGGCCATCCACGCCTTCCGAGCCACCACGTCCATAAGAGGGTCAAAAGGCGGAGACACCCAGGAGGTGGAAGGTCGAGATCCGAACACCTCCAGGTATACTGACTCGTCCTCGGAAGGATTAAGGGAGGGCCATTTCCCCGTCTGCTTAAGAAGTTCAAGGATGTCTGAGAAAGACACATCCTCAGAGGAGGACCTTGGGGATCCCGCCGACTCATCCAAGTCAGTATCAGATGTAATAGACTCGGGGGAGTCTAAATGTTTCCTCTTACAAGTCCTCTTACGCGGAGGTTCACCTGACGGATCAGGAGAAGCCTCGGAAGAGGAAGATATTCCCAATGGGGAAACCTGAGGCGTTGGATCTCTGGGTCCGGGAGCAAGAGAGTGGAAGAGACATCAGCAGGCACTGTAGTGGGAGGAGCTGATGGAACTGACCGTTTACTACGCCCAGGGGCCAGTACACTCCTCATCACCTCGAAGGCTCCCCCATCTGTTCCCGCTCCGTAGAGATAGGAACTCCAGGCCTCACCGAGAGGGAAGGCTCCAAGGCAGATGTCGGGGCCGAGCTCACCAACGCCGAAGCCCCGAGAGGGAGAACGGGGTCGGACAAGGGTCCGATGCCACTCGCCCCCTCGGAGCCGACGAGAGAGATCAGACGCCCGGATCCCTCCAATGAAGGCCTCAAGGAGGAAATCGGAGTGAAGGATGACAGAGCCAAAGGAGGAGGTATCGGCTCCGACGCCACAATGGTCACGGCTCCGAGGAGCTCTGGCTCCAAGCTCTGTAAGAGAGTCAAAGGAGGAATGTTAGGTGGATGTGAAATAGCTACTGTATGTTGAGACGGGCTATGGAGCATTTGGGCCAATGCCTGAGACTAATAGTCTACTCACCACTCTCTCGAGGTCGTGATCAGACAGCCTGGACGACCGAGAAGAACGGCTCTGATGGCTCCGCTCCGAGAGCAGGGGTGATCTTGGAGCCGAACGTATCGATTCCAATGAGGGGGATTGAGATCTCTTTAGAGATAGGTGGAGCTGAAGGAGCCGTGGATACGTCAGCTCCAGCCAGAGCCAACACTGAGTGTCTAGATCTGGCAGTATCGGCGCCGGATGGAGCCGATACTGTGACTTCTAAAATGGAAGGATCGGCTCCGGCCGGAGCCGATCTCGACACTGAAGAAGCAGAACCTGTAGCTGACTGCTTGGTACTTGCAGCCAAAGGCTTGACAGGTTTCGAGGGCTTCCCCGGAGCCAACTTAGTCGGGGAGCTCTCAGGCTTTAATAAGCCCCTCAATATTAATTTATTTCTGCGCTCCTGCAGGACTCCTGGGCTGAAGGCATGACAGATAGCACAAGAGTCCTGCAGGTGCAGAGGTCCCAGGCAGTAAACACAAGAAGTGTGACCGCCTGTCAGAGACATCTTCTGACAGCACGAGTCACACTTCTTGAAGCCCGAGACCTTTGTGTCCTTCGATATAGCTGTGTCGAGAAAACACAAAAACACAGACAAACACACACAAATAACACCCAATCCAATAAACTAAAACTAAACAGGGATACAACACACACAAAAAATCCCTGACAGGAAAAATAGGAAAGGGAAAGGCCTAAGGCCTAATCTAGGGAAGGGGATAAATACCGAAAAAAAGGGAACACTAACGGGAATAGGGTTAAAATAAACGTTAAGGTTCACAAAAAAACTAAGGTTATGAAATTTTAAGGGGGTGAGACTAAAAGTCTTATTAAGAAAACTTACCTAGAGGTGGTAAAAGTGGCACCTCATAAGCGAAGCGGCAAACGAGATCTGGGTAGTCTCCGCCTTGCATCATGGGATATAGGGTTGCCTCGAGCTGGTAAAATTAGCTCTCGAGCTTAGCAAGTGCCGAGTCGGAGCCGAGGATCGGCTCTGAACCCATCCAGCAAGAATGAAGGCGAGATTGACAACTTAACATTATGTCAAGATAGTTTATAATAAATGCATGATTATAGAATTATTACTTATAAGCAAATATGTTTCTTGTGGGAAAAAAAAAACTCTGATGAACACTAATTACAGTTTCCAACCAAAATAAATCGGGATTACAAAAAATCCTGGATAAACCAATGGTACACATCGTTCCCTTATTCCATCTGAGCATAATAAGAAAAAACATACAATTCTGGATCATGCTGCATAAAATCCTTGTGAGCTCACTCCAGTTTCCATAGGAATCCGAATCCTTGTCCACAAGACAAACCAGTTTGCTCCTTCACATTTCTGCAATACACATGTGAAACACAAGTTTTTCCTCTTTACCTAATTGTCTATGTCCACTGATAGGGCGCCTACTGTTGACAGCTTACACTTGGCCTTATTAACAACAGCAGTTAAGTAGAGAGGGATGAAGCACCCAATATGACCCAGACAACCTCAGTCTCAGGCAATGGAAGAGCCATGTGGGGATGGTGGGACTGAGCAACCAGCACAGACTTGCTCACCCGGGGGGGGGGGGATGGTTCCGGTCAACTGATCTTAGTCAATCAAGTTGAGGCTCATAGGACAGTAAAACGGCCAGGCCTGGGAACTTAGTCTTAGCATTCCCAGATGTGATGAGGTCTGTTTTCATCAGCTTGATGTGAGAAAATAAATGGGGGAGGGTGAAGAAGGCATTCACTTCAGCCAACAGGAGGAAAGGGTTAAGGCCTACCTAGACATTAACGCACTATCTGGATGCCGCTGAGGGTGCAAACAACCTCAGTTGGTACACAGACAATGTCCCCCACCAACAGTCTTACATCTTTGTACTGGGGAGTCCACAGTAGCAGGGGAATTTACAGGCTCAAGACCTTCAAGAAGGCTTGATGGTCAACAGATGCAAGCAAAAACGAGTGAAAAAAAAATACCTATATGTATACAAACATACATGAAAGCACTTGGCTTCAGTAAGCTCTCCAACCAGGAAATTTATCTGATAAAAAAGCTCATGTGAGGAAAGATTCATCACAAGGCTCTTTCCCGAATCCTGTTCCATAAATTAGATTCTGCCATAATAAATGTTAATGTAAAATTTTCCATACTCAAATTAATCATTTCCTCCCCCCCCCCCCGGAACAATTGCTCCTCAACCACAATGTGCTGTGCTTCTGGTCCAAAGAAGAAATGGCAGACACAGATACTAGGCTATATGGCTAATAAAAAGTCCACTTGACCATTAGCCAAACACACAGAGAAAAGGAAACAAATAAATAATAAGCAAAGCAAAAAACGCACCTCAGTGTAACCACAGCATGGCACACAATTTTACTGAACCAAAAAAATAAATTAAGTGCCCTCAACCTCCTAATAACCGAACTTTATCAGAATAATTTAAAACCACTATGAACACTTTAAATAACCTTCTTCTCTTAGTCATGTAAACAATGCTGTCCAATCAAGCAATATCTTATAAAATGAATTGCATGTTAAGAATAAGTACAATAATGCCATTTCCTAAACAAATACGGTGTCAAAAACATAAAAATGTGTAATAAAATATAAAAATAGTAATAAAGAAGAAATGGCAGAGACAGACAGCAGACCATGTGGATTGTAAACATTTTGCTTTTTTTCCCGTTCCTGCTCAGCGAGAGGCTGACACTGAAGTTTGGAACCAACAGTTTCTTACACAATAATTAATTATGGACAAAACATATGTTTATTGATTGCATCCGTTTACCAGAATGGTTTGAATGGGTAGACAAGCTGGCCCTTTTCAATGGATGCCTGGGGACAAAAGCTCCACAATAAAACAAGTAATTCAACAGTTAATACATTTTAGACAATAAATAAGCATAAATACATTACAGATCCATATAAAAGGTAGTCACAATTAGATTTCAAATGTGGTACGGAAATAGTACAAAGTAGAATAAAAATATTACAAGGTGTTGCACTTTAGGACAAGAAAATCAGAACAGACTATGATTGACATACAATACAAATTGTTACAAAGCTTTATGGTAGAAAAAGGTTTAGCATAAGTGTAGGAGGTTCTTTGAAGTAGAAAAAGCAGTAAACCCAACTGGGTTATACCAGGAGTATGAAAGCCATTTAATGAGTACATACAGAGAAGAGAGAGAGCACTCAGGCTATCCCAGCAGAGGTGCAAGAGCATAGCCAAGTACTTTTTTTCAGTGATCCTTTAAAGTGTAGTTTGAAAGACTTAAGTTTTTTCAACATTCTCAGACAGAGAGAGGGGTATGGAATTTCAGCTTTTAAAGAGAGAGAGAGAGAGAGAGAGAGAGAGAGAGAGAGAGAGAGAGAAAAGTATATAGAGAGTCGCCAACAGTATTGTTTGACTTAGTATTTCATGACCTTCAATTAATACACATACTCAGCTGATAATGTTAACAGCAGGACTGAGGGAGGTGTGCACTCCTGCTACTAACATGCCTGCAACCACACCAAAAGCCCCAAGATGATGACTACTTGTGAGGAGCTTGCAAGGACCAAGCTGAACTTCCATCCTCAGAAATTAAGAGTCCAGGTAGAGAAATAGAAGGAAAGGGGGTGTTAACACATAGTAGGATAAAGTATTTTTGAGTATTAATGTGTAACCTATGGTGGAAGAGAACTAGGCAGAACATCAGGAATTGAATATGTGGAGAAGGGGCTAGATTCATTAGGTGGAGGGACAAAATTGGTGACAGTACTTCCCCAATTCTTCTATTTAATGTGGCATGCTTGGATACAGCAATGGGATAAGATGCTGGAATCCAGAGGGTCTATGATAGGTTTGCGAGTTAAGGACCGTAAGCAGGCAAGTTGAAAATCAACCGCTAGAAGAAGGCTAGGATAATGCCAGACTTTAGCAGGTATGCATCTTTGGTTAATAATAATAATAATAATAATAATAATAAAAAACAGACAGGAGGACTAACTGAATTAAGTGGTACAGAAGAATGACAGATTATCGAGGCAAGGTAATGAAGGGCTGCAGACAGGGAAATGGATAGGAAGTTAGGGCCATTCTGTTTTTTTTTTTTTTGAGTGGGGGGACTAAGGACAGAATGACTGATTGATTACTGGTGATCAAGAAAAAGGACAGGTAGAAGAGGGATTGTATAGACAGAGATAAGAAGGGGTACAAAAGTATTTTGATAAGGTTACAAAATAAGGTGCGATAGCAACGGTATACTGGGAATGTATTACAAATATGTAAAAGGCTGACAGCTGACAAGGACGGGCAGGAATGGAAAGAAAGGCAGAGGACAAGAGGTTAGGCCAAATAAAGAAGTAAGGGTAAAAAAAAGAATGGATTGAAAAAATATATGAGGAAAGTAGTAAAAAGAATGCGTAGACAGAGAAAAATGCACTAGTGAAAGCAAGAATTGCAGGGAAAATGAAATATGTCAGACTGCATTGCACACGTCAGAAATTAAAAGGAAAAAAAGGGGTCCTGAGGCGGTCTTATAAAGAAGGCGTCTGCTCTAGTAATAAAGGGACATTGATATGTTTGAAGTGAGAGGGCAATCTTGCTTGAGAGGGAAAGAAGGTGATGTCACTTAAGAAACAGCAAGGCAAATGTGAAGAGAAGTGAAATTACGAGAGAAAGTATGCAACTGCAAATTTAAAGAAAACTTTTGATACGGGGAAACTGAGGTGAACTAAGGGTGAAAGGATGGTGCTAACACTAGCAAAGTACTAGAAGGAAACATGAGATGCAGTGAAGGGAATAAAAGGAGGCAGCATACGAAAGGAAATTAACGAGGGGAGGGGGTGCAAGTAAAGATATTAGTACTGCACTAATATGCTCCGTGCAGTAAAACAATATCATGAGTGGGAATTGCTGGACAAAGGACATGACTTATTTGGCAAAATGCATGAATTGTCCTGCCTTCCAGGTGGGGAAAACGAAGCACATCCTCCGTAAAAGTATTTATGAACATTAATTCTTCTTTCAGCTTTTCCCAGTTAGGGATCGCCAAAGTGGATCACTTTGTCCGCTCATGAATGGCAGTGGAGTTTTACGGTGTTGAGTTGCCAGCCCGGCACCCAGCCTTCCACAGAAAGCACACACTCACGTCTAGGGGCAATTTAGTGTGTCCAATCCACCTACAGCATGCATTTATGAACATTACTATGGTATTAAAAATAAAATATGAACAAAGCAGTGCATAAAGACTCCCTTACATGCATTAGTTTTCAAAAATTCCTATTTAGTTTTGTAAGAATAGTTCCCATGGAGGAAAGGAGGTAACTGGGAAAAGTTCTTTATATTCTATAAAATTAAGTGAAACTTAAAGCTTAACACTGGAAACCCCCCAGAAATCAACAAACATATTTCCATTACTTCAGCTTTACGGCTTAAAAGTGTTAAGCTAACATTATTGCAAAGTTTTATGTTCTGTGAAATTTCACTACAACTGGACTTGGTAGCTAGAGTTTCCATGGAAACTAATTAATTGGACTAGAGACAGGAGTTTTCACTTGATTTATATTTAACAGCCCCCTTGTGAATGATTACTATGGTTCTGAAGAAGTCCCGACACTAAAGGACAAAAGTGCTTAACCTGCTGCTGTTTTACTGCCCAGAGTTTTTTGTATGTTTATTTGTATACAATAAATCTGGGATTAGTTTTATTGGTCAGTTGTCATTTTATTTTAGAAAGTACCGAAGGGGAGCACTACGTGAGCTATTTCCTGGTTACATTTTTTTTTTTTTTTTTTTTTTTTTTTTTTAAATCTTGCTGCACGGAGACACACTGCTTATTTGGAATCTTAATTGCTGCACGGACACACACTACTTATTTGGAATCTTAATTGTCCAGATTCTGTTATACACGCCTGTATCGTGCTGTTTTACATGTAGTTAATGCAGAAGATTAAGTTATGACCTTGAAATAAGCTTCATCCTACAGTCATGGGTTAGTGTTGCTTGGTCTCCATCTGTCTGTTAAGCAACAAATAACTTAACTAGAGAGAGTGATCCTGGATCTCCCCGAAGACATACCAGAGCCTAGAGTATTTAACCTGGTTACAGAAACAACACCTTGAAGGGGGAATTAGTCAAGCACAACTTGTTAGTGAGCTAAAGGATGGTATACCTAAATGAACTACATGTGTACATTTCATGCTTGTTACAATATATAAAAATAAGCATTTAAAGGAAAAAAACAGCCTATTCACAGACCCTACCACAGTCTGCAAAGCCTACACGAAGTTGAACCATGATTCACTTTTTCATATAAATTACATACAGCTGCAGCAAGTATAAACTTAAATTCTGAATTAAATAAACCAAGATACAAACTGATGTGTATTCAGGAGGACTAACAGCAAGTAAGAATA